>NC_052339.1:22972579-23272579 GCF_016432855.1 Salvelinus namaycush | reverse complement strand
TACTGTGTGTACGATGAACACTCTGAATGTAGCTACAGTATTTAATAACCATGTTGATTTTATCTTGAATTGTAAAAATATAAATTAAAGTGTAATTTCTATGTCTTGGTTTGCTCATGCCTTGTCTGTGCACCACATCAGTGTGTGAAGCTGAAAGTACTTATACAAAAAAAAAAGGAGATCTTATCGTATGCTCTGGAAATGTTTATGGCAATGTCACCTATTATATGAGTTCACAAGACGGCACAAACAGATGTGGGAGCAGGCTGTACTACATTTGACTATTTTGTACATTTTTCAAAAACCATGTAAAAATGCATTATGGGGTTACAAGGTATGTCAAACAATGTCCACCAGGAGGAGACGCCTCACTGCTTGAACGAATGGTGTCTAGTAACAAATGATTGGCATAATAGAGACGCCAGTAGACTTTGACAGTCACTATTGTAACCAATCCCAAATGCAGATGTGCTGTAGGTGGGCGGGCACTAAACAGGAAATTTGCTCAATCGATGCAGCTTCTGCTCCACACTGCACATGTTTGTAAATTATCCATGTATTCAATATTTTGTTATCTTTATTAATATGCAATATTAGACAGTTGAGTTTGTATCCGGACGCTTGCTTTACTGGTCTTCTGAAATCTCATCCCAAGAAATAATATCCTTTGACGGTAAGTTGCTAGCTAGGATAGCCAACTGTTAGCTATACTAGCTAGCTATCATATAATGTTTTTTTCAATATCTATATAACGTTAGCTAGTATATACTTTACCAGATCTATTTGAACTACTATTGGCCATAACTAGCTACGTAGGCAGGCCTTTTGACCATTGACGTTGGCAAGCTAGCTTACTGAGTACTAGCAAAGACCGGCTGAAACCGAGGAGTATGAAGATAGGCTAAAACTGCTTCTCCAATAGAAATCCCCGATCACACTTGTGGGCGATGTCATGGCGACGTTGGCTAGTTAAGCTCATGCGTGCATGTGCAGGCCGTCGAATCAAAGCCATTCCGATATTAAGTCGTTTTTTACCAAATTAAAACGTGTCAGTTTGTCACTTTCACGAGGTTGGAGTAATAACATGTTCAACTATTTAATACATTGGTTCGAATCTAGATTGTGCGTTCAGATTTCGAGAAATTTAACAACTAAGGAATCATTTTTCACTTCTCAAACCCATGCCCGGTCTGTTCAGCCTCGCGACCTTGCCCCTCTGGGTTGGTAGCAGTGTTTCCAACTAATTTTCAGGGTAAATTGCTAGAGGCAGGTTGATTTGTTGCTAAATTACGTTACACAATAACGTTACTCAAACTGACTGGCTATCTCGGGAAAAATTATGATTTGACATTTGTTCAGGTACAGACTCCCACTCTTTTCTGTACAATTTTGATTGAGACATGTTAATTGATGTTGTAAGTTCTGTTCAAGATCAAACATTCGTGACCAACTATATTCATTGGGTTTGGCTCGTCGACTGAATGCTGCTGCCGTCAGCCAACAATTATTTGCAATTTGCTGAAATTGCTGCTGCCTGTGCACGAGCTGAGCGCATGCTGCTGACGTCACTCGCAATGCACTTTTGCAGCCAGGCACATGTGTTGTGACTGAGTGTGTGACAGAGAAAATCGTTTTTGTGTCATTTAGAGGGAAAATGCGTGCATTTTAGCGCTTGAGTCACTTTTCAAAAGTTGCTAAAAGTTCCAAATACATTTTTTAAAGTAGCTAAATTTGTTGCTAGGTGCTGTTTGAAAAAAAAGTTGCCAGGGTAGTCTGAAAAGTTGCTAAATTGGCATCACTGGGTCGTTCGCGAACGAGTTAGAGCCGAATCTATTTCTAAAAATAAATACAAAATTAAGATATGAATAATCAAAAGATTTAAATGAATAGAATTAACTAATTCAAAGAACGAAAAAATTAATAAAATAATATAGGCCTAAATGCTCAAGCGCACACACATTCGTTCTGACTGTCTGCTCAGACTAACAGCCTCACCTGTTGTTCCTGTCAATCAGACACGCAGTGTCAACCAATGAACCAAAGATGCGTGAGGGAAGGCTGAGCCAACTCACTCACAGTCACACACTTAGCAGCCGAGGAGAGAGAGGAAGGACAGCTGTGAAAACAGCTGAAAAATGAGTCGGAAACACCAGTAGCATTTGGATGCGTTTTAATAATGTAGACAATGTTAGTGTAGAATTTGCCAAAACAAAATCTCATATAAAGCCGGTTCTACATACAACCTACACCGGCATATGCGAACTGTGAAGCTATCTGTAGCGGAGCTTCGAGAAACTAGCGGGCCTGCTGGTGATAGTGGTGGAGCCAGCACCTCCACACGTGGAGATGTATCCACTCAGTCAAGTTGGCCTACTCTGCCACCCACAGCAACGCAGTCTTCTATGTACCAGTTTATACCAAAGTCTATGTCTGTAGCAAAACAAGGCCAAATTGATATTGCATTGGCAAAAATGATTGCCAACGATTTCCAGGAATTTACGATGGTGGAGGACAGAGGTTTTAGAAATTATAGCAACAGCCTAAATCCAATGTACACAATTCAAAGCAGGAAAACTCTTTAAAAATCACGTATTCCACAACTGTACGAGAGCACACAGGCTTCAGTGCAGGAAAGAGTCCAAAAAGCGACTGCAGTTTGCCTTACCACTGACTGCTGGACATCAAGGGTAACCACTTCTTACATGTCGGTTACATGTCACTTCATTGAAGATTTTTCAATGTCTAGCTGTCTTCTGGACTGCTTTGAGTTCAGCGACAGACACACTTCAGAGAACTTAGAAGAGGAACTGTTGAGAGTGGCCAGAGAATGCCAAGTAGATGGAAAAGTGGTCTGTTGTGTTAGCGACAATGCAGCTAATAACGACAATGCAGCCAAAGCCATGAAAATGTTTAAATGGACCCATCATCCATGTCTTACCCACACAATACACCTGATTGTAAGAGATGCTCTGAAGGTGATTTAGCCCACTGTGGACAAAGTGAAAGCAGCTGTGGAATACTATCACAGGAGCACAGTAGCTGCCCAGATGGGGATGCCTGAGCTGAGGCCTAAACAAGACTGCTCTACAAGGTGGAATTCAACATTTTATATGTTGAAGCGGTTTCTGGAGTCAAAGGATGTCATCTCTACCCTAGCCATTGTCAATGCACCTGTTGATGCTCAGACCCAAGAGGAATGGGAGGTGGTGGAGGTGTGCAGAGTCCTGGAACCCTTTGAGCAGGTCAATGTGGAGATCAGTGGAGAGAGGTACAGTATGCAGTTATTACTACATCATTATTTAATCCAGTATTATATATGTATATGAGCAGTAAATGAGAATGTAGTATCAGTAGACAAAACATGAACCTGAACTAATAAGTTACTGTTCTCTCTTTTCAGCTATGTGACAGCCTCAAAAATGATATTCCTGTGTAAGGGTCTGCAGCGATTCACAGCCAGCCGCCAGAGAGAAGAAAATGTAACCACAGGACATGTGACAGAGTTGATGGACAGAAACCGCTGCACTTGACCCCAGGTTTAAGTTAGCCTTCAGTGATGCCAGAGCGATTGATGAGGCTCTTTAAAGAATAACGTCAGCAGCAGGGAGGGACAGCCCCAGCAGTCAGCTGGCTCAGGCACCAGGGCAACAGGAAGAAGAGGGATCAGATGGAGCAGAAACACCAGCAGTAGTGCCACAAACGTCTGCTGTTTGGATGTTGTTCGACGAGAGAGCAACTGGGGATGCAGCACGAAGGAATCCCTCAGCAGATGCCATAATGGAGGTCCGATCCTATTTGGAGGAGCCCCGCCTCCAAAGATCTGCAGATCCTCTGAGCTGGTGGAAGAACAAGGTCTCTGTCTACCCACGGCTTACTAAAGTCATGACAGGGAGACTGCATAGTAGCCACATCCAGTCCCTCTGAGAGGGTCTTCTCAAAAACGGGACAAATAATTACTGAGAGAAGAAACCGCATCTGCCCCCCGAAAGTGAGGCAGCTTGCATTTCTGAATGCAAATCTCTCATAAAAGCAAAATATGGTCAGCATTGCTGTGTGCTGCTGATTATAACATGGCAATAAAGAAGAGAGACCAGTTTAATGTTTTAAGTGGGATGCTGCAGTTTTGCACATTGGTATTTATTTTTCTTTGATATGGTACAATATTCTATTATGTTGTTCAGATTGTGTTAGTTTTGAGTTGTTACATTTATATGCACTTTGTTTATATATTTTTTTAAAGAGCCGTTTGGGAGCCAAAAGAGCCGGCTCTTTTCGGTGAGCTGAGCCCGAACGAGCCGGCTAACTGAAAAGAGCCGGAATGCCCATCACTACTCTGTGGTGGTACTTCTTCGATGACGTATAACGGCGGTTGGCATCCAATAAATGTTGCATTACTGCCACCTACTAGACTGGAGTATAACTCTCTTATACTTTGTTTGGAGAAAAAAAAAATCAACAAATACCCTACCATCTAACCCTGCACTCACTAAAAACCCACCACCATTACTCCACTATTTAAATCTATCTAGTCCTACCTCAGGCCAACAGCCTGAAAGGACGGGATACCACCACTTACCCTGTAAGTCTTCTGATGTCAAGTCTCGTACACCCAAATACCTCTGTAGCTGTCACCAGAACCTCAACCTGCCTCTCACACTGGACACTTTTGATTCCCAGCCCTATGGGCACCCCTACAATTATACAATTAACACAGACCACTACTTTCCCCAATGCTACACATTCCTTTGTCTCATGCCCTTCTGTACACTTCTCACTTCCTAGGAACCTACCTCCTACACGCTGCTGCTAAAAGCCCATAAGCTTGACACCTATAACAATGTAATGTATTTCGGCACAAAAGCTTGTACAGGATAACTTACATATCCTAATCACTTTGTCGGCAAAGACTCAACATCAAAACTCAAAAGAACAAGGGAATCTTCCCCTTCAGTTGGTCAACTTTAACATTTACCGCTACCCAGTAATCACTCCTTTCACTGGCACCCTTTTCTTGGGAGCAAAACAATTCACATCTCTTGTCCCCATTCGTTTAACGCGGAGCTCCTGCTCCCTCCGACCAGCAGAAACACAAACAGTTATCACCAGACCACTTCTGATTACCCTCACCGATTCCACAGCACCCAACTGTTTTCACCCTCTCTGAAACCACAAATGGATCAGCCAAAAGGCAATGGGTCCACTTAAAAAAAAAATGTCACTCCTACTGTCAGACTCATCTTTATCCTGACCCTCAGTGCAAGCCTCGGGCTCTGAGAACTTCACCACACCTACCCCCTCTGATACTTCGCCCTCACTCACTTCTATTTCTCCTGCTGTCTTTGAGCCGGCTTATCCTTTCTACTTTCTTCTAACAAGGGGGCTACAAGCTAGCTAACGAGAGCAGTCAATCAATGTCCAAAACAATGGTTTGCTGTGTGTCTTTTGATCTAACTGCTTGGGCATCCCTCCCTGGCTCTAACAATATTGGTTGGATGTATTAGTGCAGTTGAAAAGGGTTCTTATTGTGTCATCCAGTGAGTTTGCAATGCAAAGATTTATTACTAAACCTTATTTTTTAGTCTGTCAGCATTCATGTCATTACATCTTCTGTCATCAAGTTGCTCAAATCAAGCCCTGACTAGTGTTTTTGGCCAGGTGTTTTGCTGCATGTTCTCAGATCTGTGCACCCTTTTCTGTCTACAGTCATGGGGGAGGTTGAGTTGTCCTGTCTCGCCTATGTGAAGATGTACCTGCACGCCTGTCTGTTTCCACGGTGCAGTGTCAATGGGCTGCTGTTGTCATCCAGCCCAGCAGGTGGCGCTGTGTGTGTGACAGACTGCGTTCCCTTGCTTCACACTCACCTACCATTGGCTCCCATCACCCAGCTGGCTCTCACACAGGTAACCACCTAATAACCTGTGGTCTTTGCTGTCCAACATACAGTATGTCAGAAATGATCAAACACAAGTAGCCTAACTACTCGTTCTTACCTGTCAGTGGTGCATGTACATTGTGGTTCAGTCTTTTGGCTTGTCATGTATTTATGTGCTGTAATGTATCATACCTTCTTTGCTTCAGGTGGATGTATGGTGTGCACAGACACAGCAGAGGATTGTAGGATACTACCAAGCCAATGCCTGTGTGTCAGACAGCAGGTGTGTGTGTCCCACTGTGGTTCAGCTTCACCATTGACTCTGTGGATGTTAATTTCTCTATCATGTGGTTTCAGCGGCCTGTAAGCCTGCTTATCACATGCTAATCACCTGTGTTAAACAATAACCGCTCCTTCTCTCTCCCCTTCTCTCCCCTTCGCTGGGCAGCCCTACGCCATGCGCGTTGAAGATTGCAGACAAGATCGCCGAGCAGTGTAACAATGCAGTTTTGTTAATGGTAGGCATCCACTGTGGTGTTATTGTGTGTGTGTGTCCAAGCCCACAATGCAGCAGCTTTTTGGTAAATCTTTCTGATGTGTGTCTGCATCCCCTTCTCTCTAACTGTGACCTGTGTGGCTTGTCAGATTGATGGTGGAAAGATGTCTCCTGACTACAGGGTGCCTCCCATCGTGATGTATGAGCGAAAAGATACCCGCTGGACCCTCAAAGACAAACACACGTAAGATCTGGACATCTCTGCTATCTTTCTATCAAGATGGTTAATTACCATTTGCTTTTCTGTTGATAGCACACCTCTATCAAGTACATTCACAGTAGCTGTGGCTGTAGCAGCTGTGTAGGACTACATTGTATTGAAGAGAAAGCTCAGGGGAGAGGGTGTGTGTTTCTTTGTTAACAACAGCTGGTGCGCAATCTCTAATATTAAGGAAGTCTGTTCGCTTGAGTTAGAATACCTCATGATAAGCTGTAGACCATACATTTTACCAAGAGAGTTTATCTATATTATTCGTAGCCATCTATTTAGCACCACAAAACCAATGCTGCCACTAAGACCGCACTCAACGAGCTGTAAAGGGCCAGAAGTAAATAAGAAAATGCTCACCAAGAGGCACTGCTCCTAGTGGCGGTGATTTTAATGAAGGAAAACAGCAATCCATTTTACCTCATTTCTACCAGCATGTCACCTGTGCAACTAGAGGGGGAACACCTCTAGATCACCTTTACTCCACACACAGAGATGCATACTTAGCTCTCCCTCGTCCTCCATTTGGCAAATCTGACTATAACTCTATCCTCCTGATTCTTGCTTACAAGCAAAAACTCAAACAGGAAGCACCAGTGACTTGCTCAATATGGAAGTGGTCCAAAGAAGCGGATGTTCAATTACAGACTGTTCCGGGATTCATCCGAAGGCACTGAGGAGTTCACCAGATCAGTCACCGGCTTCATTAATAAGTGCATCAACGATGTCGTCCCCACAATTACCTTACGTACATATCCCAACCAGAAGCCATAGATTACAGGCAACATCCGCACTGAGCTAAAGGCTAGAGCTGCCACTTTCAAGGTGCGGGAGACTAATCCGGACGTTTATAAGAAATCCTGCTACGTCCTCTGAGGAACCATCAAACAGGCAAAGCATCAATACAGGACCAAGATCGAATCCTACTACACCGGCTCTAATGCTCGTCAGATGTGGCAGGGCTTGCAAACTATCATGGATTACAAAGAGAAACCCAGCCGCGAGCTGTCCAGTGTCATGAGCCTACCAGATGAGCTAAATACTTTCTATGCTCGCTTCGAGGCTAGTAACTCTGGACCATGCATGAGAGCACCAGCTGTTCCGGACGACTGTGTGATCACGCTCTCCGTAGCCGATGTGAGAAAGAACTTTAAACAAGTTAACATTCACAAGGCCGCAGGAGCAGATGAATTACCAGGAGGCGTCCTCAGAGCATGTGCTGACCAGCTGGCAAGTGTCTTCACTGACATTTTCAACATCTCCCTACCCAGTCTGTAATACTTACATGTTTCAAGCAGACCACCATAATCCCTGTGCCCAAGAATGCAAAAGTGTCACGAGAATTTTCAATCCCAATGATAATAACTGACAATCAATTGCTCTGACCAATCCCCGAGATCTGTAAGACCATGGGTTTAATAATAATTAGTCAAAGACTCAGTTTATGCAAAAAGATAGTACAGTTTATTCACAAGAACGCTCTGAAGTCCATTATACAAAGACGTACATTTTATAGCTGCGCACATACTTCCACACAAACAGTAGATATCCTACGCACATACATACACACAAACAGTAGGTGAGTTTTATCCTTCTCCATAGTTCTCACCACTGTGTATCACTACCCAGCCGACAATTCCATTCCCCCGAGATTAGGGGAACCTTGAGAAGTACTCCCTATGCTGTCATGTTTCTCAGAGGCCTAGCCAGGTTGGTCCAAACACAGTTTAATTGTTCTCGTTTTTTTTCGTCGGCACACATACAAGTTCAAATCCTAAACTACGCCTTGCTCAGACAGTCTGTGTTTTTCCACTATACAGATACATTGTTTAATCTAATTCTGACTAAAACTACACTCATCATCAGATTATAATTTTATGATTCTAATCAATTTCATACAATTATAAGGTTTCAAAGTGGAATTATTTAATCATTATCTTTCAACATATACATTATTTTATCAAAAAGTAACCCAAAAGTGACTATCGCCTCGTTGCACTCCCATCTGTAGAGATGAAATGCTTTGAAAAGCTGGTCATGGCTTACATCAACACCATCATCCCAGACACCCTGGACCCACTCCAATTCACATAACGCCCCAACAGATCCACAAATGACGCAATCTCTATTGCGTCCCACACTGCCCTTTCCCACCTGGACTAGAGAAACACCTATGTGAGAATGCTGTTCATTGACTACAGCTCAGCGTTCAACAGTAAAGTGCCCTCAAAGCTCATCACTAAACTAAGGACCCTGGGATTAAACACCTCCCTCTGCACCTGGATCCTGGACTTCCTAACGGGGACACCCTCAGGTAGTGAGGGTAGGTAACAACACATCTGCCACAGGGGAGCGTGCTTGGTCTGCGTGGCCGCGAATGACTCCAACACCATCAATAAGTTTGCAGAGGACACGACGGTGGTAGGCCTTCAAGTTCCTCGGTGTCCACATCACTAAGGAATTATCATGGTCCACACACACCAACACAGTCGCCTCTTCCCCCTCAGGAGGATGAAAATATGTGCAAAAGGTTCTACAGCTGTACCATTGAGAGCATCTTGACTGGCTGGCTGCACCACCACTTGTTTATGGCAACTGCTTGGCATCCGACCACAAGGCTCTACAGAGGCTAGTGCGCATGGCCCAGTATATCACTGGGGCCGAGCTCCCTGCCATCCAGGAACTCTATATCAGGTGGTGTCAGAGGAAGGCCCTAAAAATTGTCAAAGACTCCAGCCATCCAAGTCATAGACTGTTCTCTCTGCTACCACACGGCAACCGGTACCGATGCACCAAGTCTGGAACCAACAGGACCCGGAACAGCTTCTACCCCCAAGCCATAAGACTGCTAAATAATCAAATCAAATCAAATTTATTTGTCACATACAATTGGTTAGACATACACATGGTTAGCAGATGTTAATGCGATTGTAGCGAAATGCTTGTGCTTCTAGTTCCGACAATGCAGTAATAACCAACGAGTAATCTAACCTAACAATTCCACAACTACTACCTTATACACACAAGTGTAAAGGGATAAAGAATATGTACATAAAGATATATGAATGAGTGATGGTACAGAACGGCATAGGCAAGATGCAGTAGATGGTATACAGTACAGTATACACATATGATATGAGTAATGTAGGGTATATAAACAAAGTGGCATAGTTTAAAGTGGCTAGTGATACATGTATTACATAAAGGTGGCAAGATGCAGTAGATGATATAGAGTACAGTATATACATATGAGATGAGTAATGTAGGGTATGTAAACATTATATTAAGTGGCATTGTTTAAAGTGGCTAGTGATACATTTTTACATACATTTCCATCAATTCCCATTATTAAAGTGGCTGGAATTGAGTCAGTATGTTGGCAGCGGCCACTAAATGTTAGTGGTGGCTGTTTAACAGTCTGATGGCCTTGAGATAGAAGCTGTTTTTCAGTCTTTCGGTCCCTGCTTTGATGCACCTGTACTGACCTCGCCTTCTGGATGATAGCGGGGTGAACAGGCAGTGGCTCGGGTGGTTGTTGTCCTTGATGATCTTTATGGCCTTCCTGTGACATCGGGTGGTGTAGGTGTCCTGGAGGGTAGGTAGTTTGCCCCCGGTGATGCGTTGTGCAGACCTCACTACCCTCTGGAGAGCCTTACGGTTGTGGGCGGAGCAGTTGCCGTACCAGGCGGTGATACAGCCCGACAGGATACTCTCGATTGTGCATCTTTAGAAGTTTGTGAGTGCTTTTGGTGACAAGCCGAATTTCTTCAGCCTCCTGAGGTTGAAGAAGCGCTGCTGCGCCTTCTTCACAACGCTGTCTGTGTGGGTGGACCAATTCAGTTTGTCCGTGATGTGTACACCGAGAAACTTAAAACTTACTACCCTCTCCACTACTGTTCCGTCGATGTGGATAGGGGGGTGCTCCCTCTGCTTTTTCCTGAAGTCCACAATCATCTCCTTTGTTTTGTTGACGTTGAGTGTGAGGTTATTTTCCTGGCACCACACTCCGAGGGCCCTCACCTCCTCCCTGTAGGCCGTCTCATCGTTGTTGGTAATCAAGCCTACCACTGTAGTGTCGTCCGCAAACTTGATGATTGAGTTGGAGGCATGCATGGCCACGCAGTCGTGGGTGAACAGGGAGTACAGGAGAGGGCTCAGAACGCACCCTTGTGGGGCCCCAGTGTTGAGGATCAGCGGGGTGGAGATGTTGTTACCTACCCCCACCACCTGGGGGCGGCCCGGGTAGCTATTGGTTAACTATTTAACTATCGGCATTGACCCTTTTTGTCTCGATTCATCACATACGCTGCTTTTACTGTTTATTATCTATCCTGTTGCCTAGTCACTTTATCCCTACCTATATATACACATATCTACCTCAGTTAATTCGTACCCCGGGGAAATCGACTCGGTACAATGTGTATATAGTCAAGTTATCGTTACTTATCGTCTATTTATTCACTGTTAGTCTACACCTATTGTTTACGAAGCATGTGACAAATACAATTATTTGATTAGAAAAATATAAATGTATTTGAAGTATACATGAATTAAAGATACATTTTTTTCCCACCCAGGATAATGCTGCAGCAGTGGGAGGAGACTCGGGACATAGCCAGTCAGCTGCTGGACTCTGGAGATCACTCGTTATTAGTTGATTTTGACAGCCATTTGGACGACATCACTAGGGACTGGACAAATCAGAAACTGAATGCCAAAATAGCAGAGCTTGCCTCACCAGCCAATGGTAATGTTTGAAATAAGCTTGTAGATAACTAACTTTTGAGTTACATCTTTAAAATGTAAATAAAGTTGGAATTATATACAGTATGTCTTAAACCTGCTGAAACTACACATATTTAGTTAAGAATCTTATTTTTATTATTACCATCAGCCAAATAAGCACATCATCCACGATAATTTCAAAATATGAAATAGATTTTTAATACGGTCAGGCAGAACACTGACAACACAAAACATGCATAAATAACTGAAATATTGACAGATCTGTGCAGTCTTCCACCTAACAACGTTCTCAGTCCAGAGTGTGCCTTGTGTCAAACCCAGCAGCCATGTTGTTAACCCACTTACAACCATTAACAAAGCTGTGCTCATAGTTCAATGGCTGCCAATGGCATCACAGCATTATGTACATCCTGACCCACTGCTTTCAGAGTGTGTAAGCTTATCAACTCATTAAACTACATCTACAAACTATTTAAAGTATTCATGTGATATTGTGTTCATATAAACATCGGTTCATAAGAGAAAGGAGCCCCCCCCCGGATTCATTTCTATATGACGACGAGATAAAGTATATGAATATGTTTTTTTCTCAATATAAATGTGCTGAACAAGCATTACCACTTTCAGAAACCAAAACCGCAGACAGACAAGTTGGTTTCCTGCCTCGAACAGTTGACATGGTGATGATCAAATAACTGAACTTTGGCCTACTATGGCTTACGAGCCTGTTTTGGGAGAATCTCATACACTACTTACAACAGCTTCGTCAACAGTTACGCTATCACAGACTATGTAACCAACATGAGGAGGACCCCGAAAGGTATCTGAAGCAGTTCCACAGTCAGCATTCATAAACACAGCAATAAGGAGTAAAAGTCTCTGACTCCCTATAAAAAGGCCCAATTGTGATATGTTTTTCCACTAATTGGTCTTTTGACCAATCACATCATCTCTTTTCACATCAGATCTTTTTCAAAGCTGATCTGATTGGTCAGTAGAAAAAGATCAGAATTGGGCTGCCTATGTAAACACAGCCAAAGTGAGTTGGATATTATTTGGACCAATAGTATAACACCAGGTGATTGGGTTGGTAAAGTGCAATCCTGAAGGCTAAACCAAAGTGATGTCTCCATTCCATGTAGTGCTATTCAGTCTAGTGGTTCATGTCTGAGAAGGCTTGGGACTCCGTTAAATCCGTATCATGGATGTTCAGTGTGATTGAAATGTAAAACTAATTTCCGACTGAGCCGACTTATGCAGCGTTTACCGTGAATGCAGTCTCCACGAACGCGGGAACATTGCCTTTAAATTGCGCTATAGCGCTGAATTTCCGCGACACGGATTGAATTGAGCCCTTGGTATCAGATCAGATAGTGCTTCAAAAAAAAAATCTTCATAATTTATACGAGATGTCCTGTGATCAGATGCTCAGGGGTAAGGCACTGGTACCAGGTTGATGGTGACATCTCCTGTTTGGCTGGCTATGTCGCGGAGGTAGGTCATTGACTCCCGGAAGTCTTCAGCTTCTTTGACCTGCTGCTGAGCCCAGGGTAGGGTTATCTGGAGAAGAGGGGGTGCGTGGATCAGTCCCTCTTTAATTCACAGTGAAACATGTATTTATCCTGTACTTACATAAACCTTAGTTTAAGGCAGGGATCATCAACTAGATCCAATAATTTCAAACCTTGCTTACATTTGTATACGATCACATATCTCTTTATTATGTGTGGGAATACTTTGGGAACAGATTTCCCAAATTAAAATCACTTGGAGCTGATTTGTTGGTGTTTTTACAGTGTTTTATGTCCAACAGAAAATCTGGGGGGCCGCCAGTTGGGAAACCCTGTTCTAAGGTATGCATTTACTTCACCTTTTGTTTACATTTGAACAGGTGTTACAGTTATTTATGAGTAAGTGAGGAAAAGCTTTCTCAGCTGTACCTGTGTGATGATGAGTTTGCTGGATGGGTCTTCTGTGGCACTGAACTCCTCTCCGAAACACAAGGTGATAACACACTGAGGAGGGTCTCCCCCGTAACTGCGGAAGTGGTCCAGCTCTAAGGAAACACGCAGTCAGTAAATACACACTGACTGCTGAAATATCCAATAAGGGGCCAACAAAGAAGTGGGTTATCCTCACCAACAAAAAACCAAGAGAGAGTGAACAGCCCCATGTCGCTCACCCATTTTGAAAGCCTCTCTGTCAAAGAGCAGCACGGGCTCCACAGCACGGTTCATCTTGTGGGGTCCCGTCGTGGTTGAATGTGGCCCTGTCCAGAACACCCGGCCCTGGCAGTAGCGCTTAGCATAGATCCCTGCCCCCGTGGAGGTCAGGATCACCCCTTTCTCCATGAAGGGCAGCAGTGTGGAGAGGGCCTGGAGCCGAGGCCCGATGCCAGGGCTGGAGGTCAGGGTGGAGGGGGACTCTGGGAGGGGGATGCGTGGGAACCCACCCATCATCAGGGTGGGGGGGACAGGCGATGAGGGCAGGTAGGCGATTCGGACATCGCTGCCTATGACCTCACGTTTAAGCACCTCCTGTCCTATGTATTTCACTAAGACATGGAACGAGTCCCGTGCTGGAGTGGGAGAGACAGACAGAGAGAGAGAGAGAGAGAGAGAGAAGGAATGAGAGTGAATGAGAGACAGAGCAGGAATAGTTCATCTAGTATGGGCCCGATTCCAGCTTAGGAAATTACGCCTTTCTTACGCACGCCTTTCCTACGCACTTCTCAATAGTTGGTATTCAGACTTACCTTACCTGCGTAACAGGCTTTGCAGGCGGGCGCGTGCTTAACAAATGTAATTCAACCGCTGAAAACCCTCCCACTTGCTGGCCAACAGATTATTTCATGGAGTTTTAATTCAATAGGGTTTTCAGTACATTTTATTTAAGCCATCCCTTTAAATACGGTGTACCTTTTTAGTTAGAATTTTGTCGACAGACTCACTAGAATATTTTGAGAGAACACGTTCAGAATATTAGGGATCAATGAAAGAAAGCCATCTAGATATATGTTTATTCGTCTCCGTTTCAGTACAAATTGGTAGATTAAAAAAATACTATGATTTTGTAGATTATTTATTGTAGATTATTTAGGGTTAGGAAAGTACAGTATATCTAAAACAAGTGTAATTTATATTTACAATTCTCTTGTCCAAACGGATTACTCATTAACCTAGCTCTTATAAAGTTGTAAATTACAATACATGAAGAATGGTGTTATTTCTATCTGAAAAAATAAAGTAGATGTTTTTCCACTTGACACCAGTAGGTTATGTTATTCATGGTTTCCTCGCTCCTAAAGGTGGTGGAATTATGAGGGAATTAAGTTGAAGTCAGAATAAGGCGTATCAGGCCTCCTTAGTGGCTCAGGGTCTAAGACACTGCATCGCTGTGCCACTAGAGATCCTGGTTCGAGTCCAGGTTCTGTCGCAGCCGGCCGCGACCGGGAGACCAGTGGGGCGGCGCACAATTGGCCCAGCGTCGTCCGGGTTAGGGGAGGGTTTGGCCGGCAGGGATGTCCATGTCCCATCGCCTCTCCTGTGGCGGGCCAGGTGCAATAACACACTGACACGGTCGCCAGGTGTACGGTGTTTCCTCCGACACTTTGGTGCGGCTGGCTTCCGGGTTAAGCGGGCATTGTGTCAAGAAGCAGCGTGGCTTGGCTGGGTTGTGTTTCGGAGGACGCACAGCTCTCGACCTTCGCCTCTCCCGAGTACGTACGGGAGTTACAGCGATGGGACAATTAGATGCCACGAAATTGGGGTAAAAAATAAAAATATCTGTAGCCACACCTACATTTATTCGATCTCCACCCCAGAGAAATAGCATGCTATTCTAATGCTTAAGTTCAAGATCAAAATACAATTAGAGAGAGAAAAGTGCATAAAAATGGAAATGCATTCCATTTACGTGCACTTAACTCAGGTCAGAATCGGCCCCCATGTGATTGAGAAGCTGATTTGACTTCCTTTCTGCACAGCATCATCAATAGCATTACCTCCAGGGGGAGGGACGGTCTCAATCGTGACGTTCACTTGGAGCTCATCGACCGCTAGAGGAAGACAACAGAATATCAACAGCATGTCAATCAACCACATGCTATTGGAGAACTCCCAAAAGTGGAGAAACAGTAGTGGAGAAACTGTGGCTGAGAGATCCAACATCAATTAACACAGAGATTCAGTGTCTGACAGACATTTGGAGGATAGACATGACATTGAGTTAGTAAGACATAAGACTTACTCCCATCGCTCTTCAGGATGACCAAGGGCTGATTAAACTGGTCTTGTTGGATGGTAAGAACACTTTCCTCAATCTCCTGAACAGACTGATAAAAACACACACAAATTGACATAAACAACAAATCCAAATCCAATTGTATTTGTCACATACACATGGTTAGCAGATGTTAATGCGAGTGTAGCGAAATGCTTGTGCTTCTAGTTCCGACAATGCAGTAATAAATAACTAACAAGTAATCTAACCTAACAATTTCACAACTACTACCTTATACACACAAGTGTAAAGGGATGAAGAATATGTACATAAAGATATATGAATGAGTGATTGTACAGAACGGCATAGGCAAGATGCAGTAGATGGTGTCGAGTACAATATATACATATGAGATGAGTAATGTAGGGTATGTAAACATATAAAAGTGGCATTGTTTAAAGTGGCTAGTGATACATGTATTACATAAAGATGGCAAGATGCAGTAATAGAGATAGATAGCAATAGAGATACATCCAAATGTTTCTTAGAACTTGTTTTTGTCTTTAAAATGCCAGACCTACCATGGTGATAGGGGCGGTGATGACCTCCTCTTTCATCTGTTTGACTACAACCTCCTCCTCCTCCTCCTCCTCGCTATCTGAATCGCTGCTCCTTCTCTTCCTCCCTCCTGCTCTGGCTCGGCCCTTTATTTTAACATTCCCCAACACTGTGAAGAGAAAAGGGACCATATGTTAGCAATTTGTTTACTGCAATTTAACCTGCTTTGAAGTTGTCTCAATAGCTACAAACTATGTGGAGTTATTGATGCTCTGATAAAATTTGCACCGCTGTCAATTAACTTCTGGGCCACATCCTGACTGATGGCAGCCCATTCTTGCATAATCAATGCTTGGAGTTTGTCAGAATTTATGGGTTTTTGTTTGTCCACCCGCCTCTTGAGGATTGACCACAAGTTCTCAATGGGATTAAGGTCTGGGGAGTTTCCTGGCCATGGACCCAAAATATCTATGTTTTGTTCCCCGAGCCACTTAGTTATTACTTTTGCCTTATGGCAAGGTGCTCCATCATGCTGGAAAAGGCATTGTTCGTCACCAAACTGTTCCTGGATGGTTGGGAGAAGTTGCTCTCGGAGGATGTGTTGGTACCATTCTTTATTCATGGCTGTGTTCTTAGGCAAAATTGTGAGTGAGCCCACTCCCTTGGCTGAGAAGCAACCCCACACATGAATGGTCTCAGGATGCTTTACTGTTGGCATGACACAGGACTGATGGTAGTGCTCACCTTGTCTTCTCCGGACAAGCTTTTTTCCGGATGTCCCAAACAATCGGAAAGGGGATTCATCAGAGAAAATGACTTTACCCCAGTCCTCAGCAGTCCAATCCCTGTACCTTTTGCAGAATATCAGTCTGTCCCTGATGTTTTTCCTGGAGAGAAGTGGCTTCTTTGCTGCCCTTTTTGACACCAAGCCATCCTCCAAAAGTCTTTGCCTCACTGTGCGTACAGATGCACTCACACCTGCCTGCTGCCATTCCTGAGCAAGCTCTGTACTGGTGGTGCCCCGATCCCGCAGCTGAATCAACTTTAGGGGATGGTCCTGGCGCTTGCTGGACTTTCTTGGGCACCCTGAAGCCTTCTTCACAACAATTGAACCGCTCTCCTTGAAGTTCTTGATGATCCGATAAATGGTTGATTTAGGTGCAATCTTACTGGCAGCAATATCCTTGCCTGTGAAGCACTTTTTGTGCAAAGCAACGATGACGGCACGTGTTTCCTTGCAGGTAACCATGGTTGACAGAAGAACAATGATTTCAAGCACCACCCTCCTTTTGAAGCTTCCAGTCTATTATTCGAACTCAATCAGCATGACAGAGTGATCTCCAGCCTTGTCCTCGTCAACACTCACACCTGTGTTAACGAGAGAATCACTGACATGATGTCAGCTGGTCCTTTTGTGGCAGGGCTGAAATGCAGTGGAAATGTTTTTGGGAGATTCAGTCCATTTGCATGGCAAAGAGAGACTTTGCATTTAATTGCAATTCATCTGATCACTCTTCATAACATTCTGGAGTATATGCAAATTGCCATCATACAAACTAAGGCAGCAGACTTTGTTAAAATTTATATTTGTGTCATTCTCAAAACTTTTGGCCACGACTGTAGAGTGCTGCATGCATGTGGTCATGGAGTTGGTGTAACAGTTTAACTTCAGTCCGTTCCCGGGGACCAGGGACCCTCTGCACACTCACCCCCCTTTCGACCTCCTCCTTTTCCGCAGCAACCAGTGATCCGGGTCAACAGCATCAATGTAACAGTTTAAAACATGTTTGGCAAATTGAAACATGTTTGGCAAATAGATCTGGGAGAGAGAGAGTGACGTATGACGTAAAGGTAACGTAAGGGTAATGGCGGACTGAAGGGATTTATGTAGAGCACCTCAAGATAAAACATAATATTCGAAATATCTGCTAAATTAGACTAAAATATTAGCACTACTTAATCTGGTGAGTGATAACCTTCAATCTGGACAATAACACAAAACAAATCCTAAAACTAGAGACATTTATCGACAAATATTACGAAAACAGGCAACAACCAAACATGACGGAGAGTAAGACAGGGGAACCGATTACAAAACGAAAACGTGACTCTTCTACAGACACTGATGATTTAATATTCTCACCACCCGGAATGGTAAAGGTCGAAACCGATCTGTTAAAATCAATAAATGACAAACTGGGTATACTTGAATTAGTTAGTAAGGATATAAAAGAGTTGAAGGCAAGCCTAGAGATGAGTGATGAAAAAGCTGCGACATTGGAGAAGCAAACACACGCGCTAAAAGGGACAGTCAATAAGATTGAAACCGAAATGAATGGAATTAAAAAGGAGAACACCGTTCTGAAGGAAACCTTACTAGACATACAAACTAGATCCATGAGAGAGAATTTGGTACTTACAGGTATCCAAGAAAAAGAAGGAGAAGTTCCTGAATCTATAGTTAGAGAGTTCCTCCTTACAGCGCTTCAGATTCCACGCGAAGTTATCGACAAAATCCAACTTGAACGCGTTCACCGCTTCGGACAGAGAGGGCAGAGGTACGAACGCCCAATCGTTGCCAAATTTGCTTCATTTAAAGATAAAATAATGGTTAAAAGCCTGGGTAAAAGACTTGCTGGGACCAAAATTGGCATGAATGATCAGTTTCCGAAGGAAATTGCAGAACGGCGCAAAGTTCTGTATCCAATTTTCAAAGAAAATAGATTAAAAGCGAAACGAGTAGCTCTCGTCGTTGATAAACTATATATTGATAACCAGTTGTTCAGAGACACAAAGACTACTCCATGGTTATTTTAAAAATTACAAAGTTCTCATAGACGAGGGAAATAAACACAATTCAAGCCCGGTTACTGATTGTAACAATACAATAAAAAATATAGCTTTTCTATAAATCTTCACATATAACTAATTGAACACACAAGCACTAATTCAACATAGTGAAGATAAAAACTAAGTAAACAGAAGGCACAGTATGTGTGGATGGTATGGTTTGTGTTTATTTTTTATTTTATTTGTTATGTTTGGAAAGTTGAGTGAGTGAGTAATGAAATGGTTGCATATCCCAGAGCCAATGTATTGCTGTGAGCCGGGTATGAGAGGGCTTTCAATGTTGTTCAGATGATGGATATACTTTTATAATGAATTATACGTCTTATTTATTTATTGTCCTATCATGGAGAACTACATTTTTTATTTATTTTTTTATAAATTATATCTAATTATTTATTATCCTATTTTAATGGTACGGTCCATGGCACTATACCCTAGACACCCACCTGAATGACCCAGATACTAAGGAGAAGTCCCTAACTGTTTTATGTGCCCGCTGTAAGCGGTCTGTATGCAGCTAAAATGAGGTCAGAGACCAAGAGCAGCACTGCCCCCTCAAGATTCTGAGCCTGCTTGGCAGGGTTGGTCCTGCAAAGCCAAAGCCCCAATAAGGGAGAGCATAATATACAAGGAAATTCTCAAAGCTGCTAATGAGAACCTTGACGACCTTGTACCTAGCCGGTGGGGATTCCGGTGGGGTGCCCCCACCCAGGCAGTGGCAGTGCTGGCAACACTAGCTGCAGTAACCCATGGGGAGGGGGTCACACTCGGACATTCAGAGAGGGGGTATATTATTGTGGCCCTGGCGGCACAAAATCAAAGTCGGACTGCATGGAGATGCGTGGGGACATGGTCATGACGGGTGGCCGTATTGTGGGTGTTTCAGGAATAAGGTGTACATTTGACCTCCATTATCTAGGATATGACAATGGTAAATAAATCTCTCAATTTTTGCTAATTTTTTGTGCGGTCTTGCAGGCCTTCTCATGCAGCTGCAACTGCAAGTGCATTTGTAAATCATGACCCATCTTGAGTTGGGCTCTGGGATGGTGCAATTGTTGAGAAAGTGAGCTTATGGTTGTGTGGGGGTAAGGGCTGAGTGTGTGTGGGTGTATGTGTGTATCCCACAACTGTTGCGAAGGAAGAAGTAAAAGATGTTAGGGACAATAGAGGATGATCCACAGATATATATAATACAAATCGAGGTGAGGGCAATGGAAATGCATATGGTAATTGATCTTCTTCAATTCGGTAAATGGCACTGTATGCTCTTTTCAAAGAATGGATCCCAGTCGGTTCAGGGCTATGGGATACAGGGGGTCGAGGGTGGTCTACCGGGCATTGGGATGACAAGCCATCTCGAGATGAGGCCTTTTAGCGGGTGGAATAGTAGGGACCAATTGGAGGTTTACTTAGTAGAAATGCAAATATCATGGTACAACTATATAGACACTCAATCATTATGTTACTTTTTAATAGTACGTTTACAAAAATATATTCTGATTAAAAGAATGAAAGGTGTGTCTCATTATGGTAAGTGGTGAAATAAGTATAGCCAGTTACAATTGTAATGGCTTAGCAGATAATAAGAAAAGACGATCAGTATTTACCTGGCTAAAAGAGAAGGATTATAATATCTATTGTTTACAGGAAACCCATTCAACAGTTTTAGATGAAGTTTTGTGGAAAAAGAACTGGGGGGGAAAAATATATTTCTCCCATGGGCAAAGAAATTCAAAAGGGGTGATGGTTTTAATTAACAATAATTTTGATCCAAATGTGCAAATTGTCCAAACAGATCCTCAAGGTAGATGGATTATTTTAAATATGTTATTGGACAATAAACAAATATGGCTTGTTAACCTATACGGTCCGAATAATGATGATCCAAGCTTCTTTGAAAATATATATAAGAATTTATCAACTCTACAAGCAACACTAGACTCTATTATTATAGTGGGAGATTTTAATACGGTCTTAAATACCTCTATAGACCGGAAAGGAAATCACACTACAAACTATCACCCTCAGGCACTTAAGGAAATCATGAATGTCATGGATATATTGGAATTAGTGGATATATGGAGACTTAAATACCCTGATTTAGTGAGATATACATGGCGGAGGCTGAATCAAGCTAGTCGTCTTGACTACTTTCTTATACCATTCTCTCTGGCACCAAAAGTTAAAAAAGTGTTGATAGGGGACAGAATGCGGTCGGATCATCACATAATTGGCATATATATTTCTCTTACAGAATTTCCACGTGGGCGAGGATATTGGAAATTTAATCAAAGTCTACTAGATGATAAATTGTTTAGAACTAGGACAGAAGATTTTATAACTGACTTTTTCAGACATAACATAGGTACAGCAGATCCCCTTATTGTATGGGACACTTTTAAGTGTGCCTTTAGAGGCCATGCAATTCAGTACTCATCTATAAAACAAAAGCAATTTAGATCAAAAGAGTCCATATTAACAAAGGAAATTGAAGGACTAACAGTACAGTTAGATAGCAATAAAAACAGTACCATAGAGGCACAGAATAAGTTAGAGGAAAAACAAAAAGAAATGGAGGAACTTATTCAAGAAAGATCCAGTGTAATACATTATAAAAATAAAGCGAACTGGATGGAATATGGGGAAAAATGCACCAAATTCTTTTTCAATCTTCAATATAGAAATGCTACCAAAAAAAATGTATTAAAACTTGTTACAAATGATGGAGTCACGCATGATTCACCAAATGATATTTTGAAAGAGGAAGTAAAGTACTTTAAGAATATGTTTTCGTTTCAGGCTCCTCCATCTCCACTAACTGAAACTAATTGTATGGATTTTTTTCCTATTAATAATGTAAAATTAACATCTGTACAGAAAGACTCATGTGAAGGCCAAATTACAGAGGAGGAACTGCTTGATGCAATTGGGGCCTTTAAGGATGGGAAAACTCCAGGGCTGGATGGCATACCAGTGGAAGTATACAAAACTTTTTTTGATATACTCAAAGGACCATTATTAGCTTGTTTTAACCACTCCTATATAAATGGTAGATTATCAGACACGCAACAAGAAGGTCTGATATCGTTATTACTGAAACAGGACCCAAGTGGTATATATAAAGATCCAGTCCAATTAAAAAATTGGAGACCTCTTACACTTCAGTGTTGTGATGCAAAAATCCTAGCAAAATGCTTGGCGCATAGAATAAAAAAAGTTTTGTCAGATATTATTCATCCTAATCAGACAGGTTTTTTACATGGACGATACATTGGAGATAATATAAGGCAAGTACTGGAAACAATAGAACACTATGAAATATCGGGGACACCAGGTCTGGTTTTCATAGCTGATTTTGAAAAGGCTTTTGATAAAGTACGACTGGAGTTTATATATAAATGCCTAGAATATTTCAATTTTGGGGAATCTCTTATAAAATGGGTTAAAATTATGTATAGTAACCCTAGGTGTAAAATAGTAAATAATGGCTACATCTCAGAAAGTTTTAAACTATCTAGAGGAGTAAAACAAGGTTGTCCACTATCGGCATATCTATTTATTATTGCCATCGAAATGTTAGCTGTTAAAATTAGATCAAACATTAATATTAATGGATTAGAAATCCGTGGCTTAAAAACTAAGGTGTCATTGTACGCTGATGATTCATGTTTTCTTTTAAAACCACAACTAGAGTCTCTCCACGGCCTCATAGAGGATCTAGATACCTTTGCTATCCTCTCTGGATTAAAACCAAATTATGATAAATGTACCATATTACGTATTGGATCACTAAAAAATACACATTTTATATTGCCATGTAGTTTACCAATTAAATGGTCTGACGGAGATGTGGATATACTCGGTATAAAAATCCCAAAAGAAAGAAATGATCTCACTCCAATAAATTTTTATAGAAAGTTAGCAAAAATAGATAAGATCTTGCTACCATGGAAAGGAAAATACTTGTCTATTTGTGGAAAAATCACCCTGATTAACTCTTTAGTCATATCACAGTTTACCTATTTGCTTATGGTTTTGCCTACACCTAGTGACCTGCTTTTTAAATTATATGAACAAAAAATATTCCATTTTATTTGGAACGGCAAGCCAGATAAAATTAAAAGGGCCTATTTATATAACGAATATGAATTCGGAGGGCAGAAATTATTAAATATTAAAGCATTAGACCTCTCACTAAAGGCATCAGTCATACAAAAGTTATACTTAAATCCAAACTGGTTCTCTAGTAAATTGGTACGAATGTCTCATCCTATGTTCAAGAAGGGCCTTTTTCCCTTTATTCAGATTACACCTGCTCACTTTCGGTTGTTTGAAAAGGAAATAATCTCCAAAATATCCTTATTTTTTAAACAAGCCTTAGAAAGTTGGTTGCAATTTCAGTTTAATCCACCTGAAAGGACGGAACAAATAGTACAACAAATATTGTGGTTAAATTCAAATATAGTAATTGATAAAAAAACTGTATTTATCGAAGAAATGTTTAAAAAAGGTATAATTTTTGTGAATGATATCATAAATAGGACTGGTGGAGTTATGTCACACATGCAGCTCACACAGACATATGGAAATGTCTGCTCTACCCAAAATTACAACCAATTAATTGCAGCATTACCACAAAAATGGAAGAGGCAAGTAGAAGGGGAAAAAAGTAAGGAACTTGTATGTCGGCCCTGTATTAAAGAACATAAATGGTTAAAGAAAAGTGTGATAAATAAAAACATATACCAATTTCATTTAAGGACCAAAAAACTGACAGCTGTGCCATATAAATTGCAAAATAGTTGGGAAGAGATGTTCGATGTACCCATTCCATGGCACATGGTTTATGAATTGATACGCAAAACAACGCCGGATTCAAAACTTCGAATTTTTCAATTTAAATTATTG
Source organism: Salvelinus namaycush (assembly GCF_016432855.1). Classification (NCBI taxonomy): domain Eukaryota; kingdom Metazoa; phylum Chordata; class Actinopteri; order Salmoniformes; family Salmonidae; genus Salvelinus; species Salvelinus namaycush. The sequence goes on along the minus strand of NC_052339.1, from coordinate 23,248,657 downwards.
TACAAAATTCTTGCAACTAATAGAATGTTATATATATGGGGTATACAATCTTCCCAGCTCTGTAGATTCTGCTGTGAGGAGGCAGAGTCATTAGACCATTTATTTTGGTATTGTCCATATGTAGCTCGTTTTTGGTCACAGGTCCAGGAATGGCTGAAGAATTGCAACATTTGCCTAGAACTAACGCTACAGATAGCAATACTGGGGGATTTGAAAAGCCATAGTCAATCAATCAATAATATAATAATTATTTTAGCAAAAATGTTTATTTTTAATTTACAATCTGTAGAAGCTATGAGAATAGGAAGGTTCAAATCTTTTGTGAAGCATCACAGCACAGTTGAAAAATATATGGCAAATAAAAATCCGAAATGGATGATGTTGGAAGATAGATGGGAAGGGTTGAGTAGAACTGAAGGGTGGGACTAATAACAAGATAAACAATGTAGGGCATACGGGATCTGTGAAATGTGTATAGGTGCGGAGCTTTTGTGAAATAGCACAGTTACAAGTGGAAATAAAATTGGATGGACAACAGAAAAAGAGGAAGGACTAAGAACAAACAAGAGAGAACTATTATAAAGTAGTCTGTGTCTGTAAAATAGGTATAAGATGTATAAATTGAAGGTAAAAGCAGAAGTGTTTATTAGTTTACTCCAATTGGGGGAGCGGTGGTAGGGTTGCGGGGAATAATAATAAAGGTATATTCTTTAAAAAAGTATGTATGTCTATATAGGTATGTGTATGTATATATGTATATATGTATGCATGCGTGTATGGATATATATATTTACCCAAAAAAATATGGGGGATTGGAAATGATGCAGACAATTACATTGGAAGCAACATTCTTTCCGCAATATTAAGCTGATCCACCCCAAAAAAAAAAAAAAAAAAAAAAAATGTAACAGTTTAACTTTAGTCCGTCCCCTCGCCCCGACCGCGAACCAGGGACCCTCTGCACACATCAACAACAGTCACCCACGAAGCATCGTTACCCATCGCTCCACAAAGGCCGCGGTCCTTGCTGAGCAAGGGGAACCACTACTTCAAGGTCTCAAAGCGAGTGACGTCACCGATTGAAACGCTATTAGCGCGCACCACCGCTAACTAGCTAGCCATTTCACATCGGTTACATTGGCCAGTATTAAAAATCTAAATCTTCTCAACCTCGAGTGTAACTTCCTCAAACCTAAAGAATGTACATTGGTACACCCGGTCTGTTCCCAGATAGTGGATATGAGGATGTGGTTATACTGTAGATTCCTACACAAGATCAAAAGATAATGTCTGGAACATCGTAAAAGAGGGGTAGAAATAAACATTGCATAACTAACTCACAGTGTGTGTTTGTGTGTCTCTCACCTTGTTCATTCATCGGTACAAGGCAGTACACTTTGTATGGTTCGGAGATGTCTAGCTGGGACCTCTCGGGGACCTCTCTGAACTCCGGGCTCTTATTGAGAGCACAGCGCAGCCGGGTCTTCCAGGAGGCCGGGTCCACACGACCCCCATCGGACAACTTCCCCTTAAACACTGCCCATGCCTATGGAGGAGGCATTTAGACTCACAGCTCAGGAAATAATGCCTACTGTATGTTTTAATAGATTATAAATAACAAGGGGCTACTGTAAAATGACGACTTAACGAACTAGGGATAGTACTGATAAAGTGTCAGGACCTTGAAGATGGCACCATCCTCTTCACTGCGGAAGTCCTGTTTCCCGGCGTGTTTCCAGGGGATACGAAACATGGTCTTGGCGTCATCGTCCCATATCAGGCCAGGGTACTTCCCACTGCTGACCTGCACAAGACACGGTGAGGGTGAGACCAGGACAACACTCACTCAACCCATGTCCCAGACAGACAGTACACTAACTGTGGTGGCAGATAGCCTAGCGGTTAAGAGTGTTGGCCCTATAACTGAAAGGTCACTGGTTCGAATCCCTGAGCCGACTAGGTATAAAAATAAAAATCAGTGGATGGGCCGCAAGGCAGTTAACCCTCATTTCTCTGGATAAGAGAATCAGTTAAATGACTCAAATATACGCGTCACTATGGTGTACCAGCTCAGACACATCCACTGCAAACAGCTGTTGCAGTTTCATTCATTTGCTCAAAAGGAACTATTGAACAAATCATCCTCGAACACTCACCTGGTCTACCATCCAGGAGCGTAGTCTGCGGGTTGAGCGAATTCTCCCAGATGCCATAGCTGTGAAAACAGTATAACTTTATTATTTCCATCTAGTCTGGCAAAAAATATATATAATTGTGTCATACAAACTACACACACAGTATTAGGCCTACCTCAGTGGAGGCTGCTGAGGGGAGGACGGCTCATAATAATGGCTGGAACGGAGCTAATGGAATGGCATTAACCCATGTGTTTGATACCACTCCAGTCATTACCACGAGCCCGTCTTCCCTAATTAAGGTGCCACCAACCTCCTGCTGCCTACATAGGCTGATACAAACAAACTCAATATAATACAGTAAGAGCAGTGCTAGCAAGATAACGAATATTGTGAGTACATGACTGATTATGTATGCGTGACGTGTGTGTGTGTAGTTCAGCTGAGGACATTCACACTGGCAGACTGCTATGTTTGATTGCACAAATAGCTACTTAAAGGCACAGTAAAGGCTAGGTTCTCATTGAATGCATATCTGAGAAGCGGTAGATCCGTTCTATGAGCGCCATTTCTATGCTTCCAGTTGCGTTTTTGCTCTTTTTACTTTCAGCTTTTTATATCAGCTTCAAAAAGCTTAAATAACAATGTTTCTATTTTTTATTTATGAATGTAAGCAACTATTATGCTTAGAGCCGATACTATAAACAAATCAACTACCGAAGTCCCCATCTAAAAATAGCAAACTAATAAATAAACAAATTGCTAATGTAGTGTAACTATTTTGCATACCAGTTTTCCACATATTTAGAATGAGTGTGATGAATGTGAATAGTTTCATTTACCTTAGGTTGCGTTTCCTTGGATTCTTCAATAGGTCGGATTATGAGCGCATAGTACTGTACTTTGACTGGGAAATCCAGAGGCAGTTCGCCCGCCTCCCGCAGAGGCAGACGCTCCTTTTCCCCGAAATCACGTGACTTTAGAGAAATAAAGCAGGTTACTGCTTAGACATCTGGGGGCGACATTTCGCTCAAATATTGGATATTTTCTCAGAGCATATCTTGCAACTGATGAGACTAAATTGAGACCGGTCACAAAAGTCATTTTTAAATCAATAAAATACTTTATTGCATGGCATACCTTAATGTTACACTCTGTATAGTATGTGCTATTGATCTCACAATATTGACTGCCATTTTGAAGATGACAGACACCTTCCCCTTATGAGTTCTAAAATTGTTTAGTGCTGTATTTTAAACTCATATATTTAATCAAAATAAACCAGAAAGAGAGATCATGTATTTCTTGTAAGTCTTCCTTTGCAGCTTTATCCTTGTACAGAGAGGAAATTGAGATACTACCTGTAGATGTGTAATTGTGAACAAAATTATTTCAGAAATCTAATGAACCATATAACAAACAAAATGTTAAACTTCAATGAGATGTAATATAACAGCTAGGTTGGTAATGCTATGTGGTGGGAGGTTTGAAACCCGATGCTGTTTGCAAATAGGATACCTGTACTTTCCTTAAAATGGATAATAAAATCTTTAAAATCAATTTTCATCTCATCCGAGGAACCTTTTCTCCAAGTGGTACTTCCATCAGTTTCTGTAAAGAAAGAGTAAATTACACTTTCACACAATCTGAACCACAACAAAAACACTACATCAAAATTAACATAGAAACGATTTAGTGCAAACTTCCAGTGAGGACACAAGCCTAACTGAGTGATGACTGACCTTCAGCAGTCGAGCCTTGTACACCCTGTCATCCTCCCCCTCCCCTTGTTGCTCCTCCACCTGGTACCTCTTGCAGGCAACTGTCACCTCTTGTTGGTCGTAGAGAATAGCGGGGTCCAGGGTGTGTCCGTTGATGAGACTAACCAGATACTCTCTGTAGTGTTTACTACAATGGCACACACAGAGACAGACAGAGTGAGAACAGCCTAACAGCCAGAAAAAGTGGTTTAAAATTGATTATAAACTGGGTGGTTCGAGCCCTGAAAGCTGTTTGGCTGACAGCCGTGATATATCAGACCGTATACCACTGGTATGACAAAACATTACTTTTTACTGCTCCAATTACATTGGTAACCAGTTTATAATAGCACGAACCCCTGAGATACGGCTAAGGGCTATTAGTCGTGGTATATTGGCCATTTACCACACCTCCTCAGGCCTTACTGCATAAATATCATTCATTTTTCATGACATATCGTCAATAGGGCAGAGTGGGGTAAGTTGAGCCACCCTTGTTTCTAAGAAACCATACACAAAATATATAATTTGGCCAACTATTTAGGAAGAGGTCATCATTTCATGGAGTCTGTGAAGGAAGAAATCACATGGAAAAAGTGGAACGCAAGTTAGGTCCAAAAAGCGTATTTTCACCAAGTCAAATGAATGTATTGTGTTAGAGGTTTCATGATGCTTGTATCTAAACCAAAGTAGATAATTTTAAGATTGTTCTATACATCAGTTGCGTCTCTATGAGCTTCAATATTGGGTCCTCAACCTAGCATGAAAATGCATCCTTTTAGCTGTGTGGGATTATATAGTCAAAATGTTTGCCACTGGGTAAGTTGAGCCAATGGTTGAACCAATGGCAAGTTGACTTTTTCTTCCAAGGAATAATGCAAGGCAAAGTGTTTGTTAGGTGTTAAACCTGTGTTAAAAGATGATTCAAATGATTAAAAGACAAAAAAGCGATTGTGATTGGGTTCGAATTGTGTTTGGGAAATGAAGATAGGCATGGTTTTAAAAAGGTAGTGGTAATATTTCATTCAGTACAGAAATTTGTTGGCGACTTAACTTACCCTGTTCCGCAGCTCAACTTACGTAAGTTGTGCCAAGAGGCCACTTTTTTTTGTACAAATCATTTTTATTTACCCCTTTTTCTCCCCAATTGGTAGTTACAGTCTTGTCCCATCGCTGCAACTCCCGTACGGACTTGGGAGAGGCGAAGGTCGAGAGCCGCGCGTCCTCCGAAACACGACCCCGCCAAGCCGCACTGCTTCTTGACACAATGCTCGCTTAACCCGGAAGCCAGCCGCACCAATGTGTCAGAGGAAACACTGTACACCTGACGACCGTGTCAGCGTGCATTGTGCCCGGTCCGCCACAGGAGTCGATAGAGTGCAATGGGACAAGGACAACCTAGCCAGCCAAACCTGGACGACACTGGGCCAATTGTGCGCCGTCTCATGGGTCTCCCGGTCGCAGCCGGTTGCAACACAGCCTGGGATCGAACCAGGATCTGTAGTGACGCAGCTAGCACTGCAGTGCCTTAGACCGCTGCGCCACTCGGGAGGCTTTTTTGGACAATTCTGATTATTTCCAGGGATACACAACATCCTGAAATATATGTAGATATCTTTATTAGAAAGAATACTGTATTTCCCTTGAACCACCTGAATGTAAAAAAAATCTCAATTTACCCCACACTCCTCTACAATTAAATACAATACAATTGTGTGTGCGTGTGTGTGTAGTGCACAAACAAACAATAAGGTATTTTCAACTATGTGTGTGTGTAACTCACTTGCAGAGTCCAGCTTGTACTGGCTGAGTTTGGACTCCACAGGGTGAGTCAATCTGCTGACCCCCCTCGTCCTTCTGCTCCATCACTCCGCACGCGTCTGAGTCACACAGAAAGGAGTCAGACAGAAAGAAAAAATTCAAGTGTGGGCAGAAAGAGAAAAAAAAATAGTGTCAAGTTCTCACAGATCTGGGATCTAAGAGAGGATAAACAAGAGGTCACTCTCACCAGTCTGTGTCCCATTAGGGGGGTCTGTGTTGAACTCAACAGCATTCCTCTGTGGACAAAATACAAACAACTCAGCTCAGAAACACAACATTGAAATGACAACCATTTAACGTTACCAGAACATTCCCAAAACATTTCCCCTGTAATATTCCCTGAACATTCTCAATAACATTCCCAGAACATTATCTCTGTAACGTTCCCAGAACATTCCTTCTGTAACGTTCCCAGAACATTCCTTCTGTAACGTTCCCAGAACATTCCCTCTAACGTTCCCAGAACATTCCTTCTGTAACGTTCCCAAAACATTCCCTCTGTAACGTTCCCAGAACATTCCTTCTGTAACGTTCCCAGAACATTCCCGGAACATTCCCTCTGTAACGTTCCCAGAACATTCCCAGGACATTGCCCCCTGTAACGTTCCCAGAACATCCCTCGTCTCTGTACCTGCAGCAGGGCCTGTAGTCTGGCAGGCTCCCAGTCCCTGAGGTAGAAGAGACAGTCTCGTGGGTGATGAGCATGGAGACCTGTGATCTTACACTGGACTGTTTTACAAGCCGTCTGAGAGAGAGGGAGGGAGGGGGAGGGAAATGGGTGAAGAAGGGAAAGCGAAAAAGGAAACAGACATGAGACTGTGAATGTATGATAAGAAAGCCCTGGGGGAAAGGGAGATCCTTCTCTCTGACTGAATCCATTTAGTGACAAATATGGTACTCCATGCAGTCCCTTTTATGTGACTTACAGTGTGGAAGGGATTGTTGCAGCCGCTGCAGAACTGGTATCTGCATTGGGTGCAGCAGAAGTGCATGCAGCCCCCTTTGGTCAAGGCATACTGGAACCTGCAGTGAGGACAGGCTACGTAGAGAGATGAGAAGGGCCACATCATCGTGTTATAACAATTATGATGATGGTGATGAGATGGCATTGTGTGCCAGGAGTCAAGAGTCTCAAAGTAGAAGTGCTGATCTAGGACCAGGCCCTATCTGTCCAGATAATCGTATTTATCATTAACTACAAAAGGAAATCTGATCGTATATCAGCAATCATACTCTTTGTGAATATGGGCCAATAACTGCAGAATGTCTAGGCTGACTGACTCACTGATGCCGTTGTCCCGCAGGAACCCGGCCAGTCCCTGTCTCTGGTAGTCAGGGTCGTTCTCTCTCTTCCACAACTGGAACTGCTCACAGGATACATCCTGGTGCTGAGCTTCCCACTGACAGAGAGGGGGAGGGAGAGAGAGAGAGGGAGAGAGAGAGATAGAGAGAGAGAGGGAGGGATAGAGAGATAGGGAGAGAGAGAGTGAGGGAGGGAGAGAGAGAGAGGGAGGGAGGGAGAGATAGAGGGAGGGAGGGAGAGATAGATAGAGGGAGAGAGAGATAGATAGAGGGAGGGAGCGAGAGAGAGAGAGGGAGCGATAGAGATAGAGGGAGGGAGAGATAAAGAGAGTGAGAGCGATATAGGGAGAGCGAGATAGACAGAGAGCGAGAGAGCGAGAGAGAGAGGGAGAGAGATGGAGGGAAATAGAGGGAGAGATAGAGAGAGAGAAAGAGAGACAGGCATCATTATTTGGGTCCCACATACACGTGGCTATGAAATGACACAATACATGGCAGGCAAGGTAACAACAGGTATCTTTTGTACTTACAGGCTTTTTGCATTGGTTACAAAAGCTCTTCATACACGTGGGGCAGGTGACTTTGAATTGGTTTCCATCATAGATAAACCCAAAGGTGCACTGAGAAGGGAAGAAGGAGGGAGGAGAGAGTGGTGAGAGTGGCGGCAGGTAGCCTGTTCCCCTGAGCGCCGAAAACATGGATGTCGATTAAGGCAGCCCCCCGTACCTCTCTGATGCGGAAGACACATTTCAGTTGAATACATTCAGTTGGACAACTGACTAGGTATCCCCCCTTTCCCTGAATGAAAAGGGAAATACAGTAGAGACGTAACTGTTGATGTGATGGAGCTGGTTAGAAACCCACTCACGTGACAACACCACAGGAACATGGGATCCTTCATCAGAGCATGTTCCATCAGCTTCTTGTGGAAGAGCTCGTACACCTCACGATCCAGACAGTCTCTCAGCTAAACACACGGCATCAATAACAATGTTATAAACATGAAACACAACCAGCAGCAGCTCATGATCGTCCCATTTCAATCTACCTATAGCCCTCCAAGGGATGCAAAATTGTAGACGTTTTCCAAAAATGCTCAAATTGGAATTTCTGAAAAAAGAAAACAGGTAACTGCTAACTGGATCTCTCACTTCTATCTCCATATCTTCCATTCCAAATAAAGTTGATTCTTCTTCATCTTCTCACCTGAATGTCCAGAGTGAAGAAGTAGCTGTCCAGGTGCTCAGGGTCGTTGATGTCTGGTCCTGCACACACAGGACACACCATGTCTCTGATGTGTTTGTCTCTCACAGCGATGGTGAAGTGCTGTGTGAAACACTCGTGGCACACCGAGCACTGACACGAGGTCAGGGACTGCATCTGAGATGTACAGAGAATATATAGCATTAATCCAATAACCCACATACCGGTATTAACAGTTTATAGGAAATTAAGCACCATATCTGAGAGAGGAGGGCACCAAAGTGAAAGTTACAGTCGGTCAATTGTACTAAAGAATGACAAAACAACATGCAGTGCAATGTAGCTACACCATTCCACACAAACTCAACCAAACTCCCAGCAGCCCACCTTGCTGTGGGGGAAGATGCTGAGGCAGCAGGGGCACTCGTTGTTGAGGAGGCGGCGGAGGAACTCCCTGTCCTGGGACTCTCTGACGGCCTGGATGACGTCCTCCAGGGAGTACTGGGCATCAGGCTCCTGGAGTAGAGACAGGGCCAGCTCACAGCGCCCCCAGCTGGGCAGCTCGTACAACGCCAGCAGGCGCCTGCACATCCTCTGAGAGGACAATGGAGGGTAATGATGATGATGAACAACAATCAGATTATTTGTGTTATCTATGGCCTTGAAAAATGCAGTTTAGTTGACTTGTGCATGCTCTCTCTCTGTCTCTCTCAGACACACACTCTCTGCAGTACCTGCTTGTCAGGGTTCTTGGCATCAATGGGGGCCTCTGGCTGGTCGCTCCAGATGCGCTGGTGGAAGGGCTCCAGGAGGGGCCGCTGCAGCAGAGACAGAGCCCCCCGCACCTCTCCTCCACTCAGACGTAGAGCCTCCTCACATTGCGATGCCTCCCGGAAGCCCAGAGAACGCAGCTCCCGCATCTACACAGCAGAGACAGACCAGACCCAGTCAGAGTGGAAACAGCTCTTTTATATCTCTTAGTATTACTGCATTGTTGAGGAGCTTGCAAGTAAGCATTTCACTGGACGTTTACACCTGCTGTATCCTGTGCACGTGACAAATAAACGTTGATTTGGTGCAGGTAGCCTAGCGGTTAAGAGCGCTGGGCCATTAACTGGATGTTCGCTGATTTGAATCCCTGAGCCAACTAGATTAAACATTTGCTGATGTGCCCATGAGCAAGGCATTTAAACCTAATTGCTCCTCTAAGTCGCTTTGGATAAGAGCGTCTGCTACCTGACAAAAAAATGTAACTGCAGTATACTTTGCATATAGGCTTAATTGTGACACAGACTAGCTCAGTACGTAGCCTTGCACGAGTTGGAATGGCTCATAGGAGCACAAGACTATCTGTGTCAAGCAGAGTCACCTCAGGTCCCATTTTTAGTCTTTGGTATGACTCAGCCTGGGATCAAACTCCCAACCTTCCAACCTCAGGGCTGACAATCACAAGGGCTGACAATCACAACCACAAGGCCACAGATGGGTCTAGTGAACGCTTGGTTATTTGAGTGGATATCTAAAGTGATTAGCCAAATCAGTTTTGAGTGACCATTAGGGTCAGGTGAAAGGTCTGGTTCTCACCTTGGCCTGTCTGTCTCTGAGCAGCTGACGGACTGCTCTCTCAGTGTCACCCCCTGCTGCCAGCCATGCATGCTTGGCCTCAACCCTGGACAGCTGCACTCCCTCACCCAGCAGCACACTGGGACTCTGTTGCTCTGTCGACCCCCTATCCCTCTCTGTGTTATCCTGCGGCCCAGAAACCCTTGCTTTGAAGTTCTGCAAAGCTGCCGAAGCTGCCATGGCACAGATCTCATCCAGTAGGTGAGGCAGCTCTGATTTCAGCCAATCACAGGGGTTGACGTTGCTACCCCTGGAAACACAGAGGGCTGCGTACACCTCCTCAGGGCCCACTCCCTTCTTCTCTCCCTTCTGAGGAAGAACATCAATTTAGAAGTTAGAATAATACCAGTTAATGTGGTTTTAATTCACATTTAGAGTCAGTTCAAAAGCCACCTACTCGTATTTGATGGACAAGCTTCAGCCCTTCATCCCTCATCAGGTTCTGTCTCTTAATGTCGATGTTTACCCTGGAAGAGATCTCGGGAGGGACCTGGGGCGTCACAGGAAGCGGGACAAAGTCTTTGACTGGAGACTGCAGGAGGAGGGACTTGGGACTGGTGACTGCAGGATCTTTGCACGGCAGGTTGCACACCTCACAAACCACTGCAGGAGGAGAGTTCACATAGGTGCAGAACTGACACATCCACTACAGAGAGAGAGAGACAGCATGGGAGAGAGGCAGGGACGGGGAGAGATTGTGAAAGATTAACACCAAAAAGATACGCTTGAATGATTAGATCTCACAGAGCATTCCAACTCTAGAGAGTATTTAAACCACCGGGGGGGTGTGTAACCTCTGTTTCCTTGTCTGCCGTGGGTCCTGGCATGGGGAGTACTGGAGTACTGTTGAGTACTGGCGTGATAGAGGGACGGGTGGCCAGACGGGGGCGCTCACACACCTCACACAGTATACTGCTGCCTTGGTTCACCACCGTACAGCTCTTACACTGCCACTCTATGAAAGAGGTCAGAGAGGGTAGATAAACAGACAGCCTGGTATTGATCTTAGCTTCTAGTAATGTGTCATTATTATCACTGATATAGAGGCACAGGTGACGTGAACACCTCAAACAGGACAGGACAGGTGACTGATGTGTTGTTCAAATGAACGTCACATGAAAACTACTCAACAGTTGAGACGTGTATATGAATGTGACCTGGGTTGGGTGGCGGCTGCCCCGGGTCCTCCTGATCTATAAGGGAAGCGATGGCCAGACGGGGTCGTTCACAGGTCACACACAGCACGGCTTTCACCTCGTTGACTGTAGTGCACTGAGCACACTCCCATGAGGAAAGAGAGAGGCTAGAAAAGAGAAGAAACACAAGTGAGAGGAAAGAGAGAGGCTAGAAAAGAGAAGAAACACGAGTGAGAGGAAAGAGAGGCTAGAAAAGAGAAGAAACACGAGTGAGAGGAAAGAGAGGCTAGAAAAGAGAAGAAACACGAGTGAGAGGAAAGAGAGGCTAGAAAAGAGAAGAAACACGAGTGAGAGGAAAGAGAGGCTAGAAAAGAGAAGAAACACGAGTGAGAGGAAAGAGAGGCTAGAAAAGAGAAGAAACACGAGTGAGAGGAAAGAGAGGCTAGAAAAGAGAAGAAACACGAGTGAGAGGAAATAGAGGCTAGAAAAGAGAAGAAACACGAGTGACAGGAAAGAGAGGCTAGAAAAGAGAAGAAACACGAGTGAGAGGAAAGAAAGGCTAGAAAAGAGAAGACACACGAGTGAGAAGAAAGAGAGAAGCTAGAAAAGAGAAGACACACGAGTGAGAGGAAGAGAGAAGCTAGAAAAGAGAAGACACGAGTGAGAGGAAAGAGAGAAGCTAGAAAAGAGAAGACACACGAGTGAGAAGAAAGCTTCGTGTCCAGCAGACGCCTCAAACTCTTTACGTTCCACTGGGAAGTCATTCAGCGTCAGTGGAGCAGTCCGCAGCACTAGGTTGGGATGCTGCACTAGGTTGGGATGCTGCGCTAGGTTGGGATGCTGCGCTAGGTTGGGATGCTGCGCTAGGTTGGGATGCTGCGCTAGGTTGGGATGCTGCGCTAGGTTGGGATGCTGCGCTAGGTTGGGATGCTGCACTAGGTTGGGATGCTGCGCTAGGTGCGTCCTGTGTACCACATGAGTTCAATATTTTCAACTTGTGCGTAGCAAAACCGTGCGCTGGTACAAACTGAGGTTCATAAAAGGCAGTGCGCCCTGTTGGATAGTTTTCAGGAAACCAGCCAACAGAATGGCGTGCAAAATGAATATCCACATAACTGTTCTGTGCGTAATTTAGCGTGCCATCATGCAGGACAAACTAGTGATTTGAAATCAGTAGCCTACTCTATATGGGAACAACCAGTTCAGTTTAGTGATCTTGCTCGAGATGAATGTGCCAGAAGGTTAGAAACAAACTAGATGAATGTGCCAGAAGGTTAGAAACAAACTAGATGAATGTGCCAGAAGGTTAGAAACAAACTAGATGAATGTGCCAGAAGGTTAGAAACAAACTAGATGAATGTGCCAGAAGGTTAGAAACAAACTAGATGAATGTGCCAGAAGGTTAGAAACAAACTAGATGAATGTGCCAGAAGGTTAGAAACAAACTAGATGAATTCCTGTAATGCGGCCTTGTGTGCAGCCGATGAAACCAGTAGGTCCATATGAGAATAACTTTAATCTGTTTTAATTATTAGCTTTGGTCAAACAGGTCAAAAATGATCTTCTCCAGGCTGTAAACCGTACTGCAGCCTTGCGAAGCGGATGTGCATCAAGTATGGAAGATGCGGTCTAGACATCTGACAAAAACAACATAGGGCAAAACGCATCTGGTGGACATATGGTGGAAGAAGTGAGTGATCAGGTTTGTGTGTGTATGTGTGCATGTGTGTGTAGAGTCGATTATAACACATCCTCATTTCTAACCTAAAAGCTCTTGTTAGTTTGGCGGGGGTAACCAGTGTCCTGTTGTGACCCTCGCGGTCAGGGTGAGAATGGTACAGTCTGTCACATTCCAGACACAGCCTCTGAGAACAGGTAGAGCAAGAGGCGTAGACTTGGGACATACCACAGATGGTACAGGTCTCTACGGGGGGGTTTAAAGATGATAAGTGTTAGTTTACATATTAATGGGTAAGAATATTCAAAAGAATATTGGATTAAAAGTGAGATTTGAGCTGAAATCGTCAAAGCAATGACCCATATCTTACCCTGTATTCTATCTCTCCTGTGATTGGCTCTGGACGGGTGGCGGTGGTAGATGAGGTCACATGACTGACAGAAAGGAAGAGAACCACAGGGTGGGCAGAGGAGAGAGGGAGTGGCACCGCACAGATTACACCCCCCATCTGAAAGAGAGAGAGAGAGAGGGAGAGGAGCAATAAACAATACGCAATAAGTTTGACATCCAATGACAGTAAAACAGACAGGCAGATGACATATGCTAGTGGGGTTAGAAGTGGACAGGTTACCAGGTGACAGACAGGTAGACTCGTACAGGGAGTGGCTGTCTGTCTCACCTGTGGGAGTGGTGGGGGCGTGTCTTAGTCCAGGACTAGCAGCCGGTGTGGGTGGAGGAGATAGCGGCTGAAGGTCTTTACCCCTGTCCCCATGCTCCTCTCCTGGTGGGATGACCACCGCATCAGACATCAGCTCTGGTTTCTCCTAAAGAGAGCAGAATAGCCCTAATTACAACAGTATCACAGAAAAAGGTAGAAGTAGAAACAGACAAACCGATTAACCACTCGACTGTACGTTGTTACACAGACCTGGTTTGTCTTTGGTAGACTAAGGGATGGGATTATATTGCTGTAGATTTCTGGGTGAGCATGTGTACCCTGACAGACAACAACAACACAGTAACACATAAGAGTTAGCAAGAGATCAAACATGGAAACTCATCTTTGTGGTTATCCTCAAATTGAGAGTTAGAACAATTTAAACATTTTAATTAGATAATAACACTCTTAGACTCTCATATGAACGTTCACCTTGATAAGCATGTCCAGTTCCATGCGCAGGGTCATGACCTCAATGGTCACTGCAGCAACCTTCCCAACGTCTGGATCTGTGACATCATCGGGGAAGCTGAGGCCGTCTGGCTGCTGATTGGTGTAACCGTAGAGAAACAGGACTGACCTGCCACCCTGTAGAAAAGATAGCAGACAGTAGAATAAACCACCGTTGACTCAAATTAGTGAAAAAGTAAACTCAAATGCTTTAAAAATCACTGGGTACCCACTGCCATAGGTCTATGTCTATGACCCATATGGCACTTTAAACATCGCTTATTGATCCACTCCCTTTTTGAACAATCTGACTATTTGTAGTGAAAACAATAGACTCTAATCTGTCCTATGCACAAGGAAGTCAATAATGATCCTGTAATAATAAGAAAAGGGCAGTAAGTTCCTGATAGGAACTTAGGAACTGTGTTAACTAACCTCCAGACGAGCTTCAATGCCATTACAACTCTCCTTCCGTGGCCTCCAACTGCTCTTAAATGCAAGTAAAACTAAATGCATGCTCTTCAACCGATTGCTGCCCGCACCTGCCCGCCCGCCTAGCATCACTACTCTGGACGGCTCTGACTTAGAATATGTGGACAACTACAAATACCTAGGTGTCTGGTTAGACTGTAAACTCTCCTTCCAGACTCATATTAAGCATCTCCAATCCAAAATTAAATCTAGAATCGGCTTCCTATTTCGCAACAAAGCATCCTTCACTCATGCTGCCAAACATACCCTCGTAAAACTGACCATCCTACCGATCCTCAACTTCGGCGATGTCATTTATAAAATAGCCTCCAACACTCTACTCAGCAAATTGGATGCAGTCTATCACAGTGCCATCTGTTTCGTCACCGAAGCCCCATATACTACCCACCACTGCGACCTGTATGCTTTCGTTGGCTGGCCCTCGCTTCATATTCGTCGCCAAACCCACTGGCTCCAGGTCATCTATAAGTCTTTGCTAGGTAAAGCCCCGCCTTATCTCAGCTCACTGGTCACCATAGCAGCACCCACCGTAGCACGCGCTCCAGCAGGAATATTTCACTGGTCACCCCCAAAGCCAATTCCTCTTTGGCCGCCTTTCCTTCCAGTTCTCTGCTGCCAATGACTGGAACGAATTGCAAAAATCACTGAAGCTGGAGACTCATATCTCCATCACTAACTTTAAGCATCAGCTATCAGAGCAGCTTACAGATCATTGCACCCTTACATAGCCCATCTGTAAATAGCCCATCCAACTACCTCATCCCCATATTGTTATTTTAAAAATGTTTAGTTTTTTTGCTCGTTTGCACCCCAGTATCTTTACTTGCACATTCATATTCTGCACATCTATCACTCCAGTGTTTATTTGCAAAATTGTAATTATTTCGCTACTACGGCCTGTTTATTGCCTTACCTCCCTATTCTTACTTCATTTGCACACACTGTATATAGACTTTTCTATTGTGTTATTGACTGTACGTTTGTTTGTTCCATGTGTAACTCTGTGTTGTTGTTTGGGTCACACTGCTTTGCTTTATCTTGGCCAGGTCGCAGTTGTAAATGAGAACTTGTTCTCAACTGGCCGACCTGGTTAGATAAAGGTGAGAAAAAAAAGAAAAAAATTGGGTTTAGAGAGGCCTGTCTCCCTCCTTTACCTTGATGGCGTCCACGGTAGCCCTGAATACTGGGTTGTTGTGCTTGACGCTGCGCCAGTACCTGGGCCTGCTGGGGCTGGTCAGGTTACAGCCATACTTTTCCAGGATGCTCAAGGCTTTAAAGAGCCGTCCCAAAGACTCTAGGACCTGATGGAGGGAGGAGAGGAGAGGTGGGGGAGAAGGGATCAGGGGGGCAGAGGGGTTAACAAGAAAATCTGAAGGTGCAAGGCGTACAGTAAAGACAAAAATAAATTTAGGGGGCAACTGGATTGGACAGAATATAAAACCTCACCTCTTCCCTGCTGTGCCCTGCTATGTTCTGTGTCACCATGGTCTGTGCTGTGATGTGGTGAAACTTGTCAGACAGGGACAGGGGAACATTGGCCATGAACTGGACATCAGCCTTCAATGCCTGGGCAGAGCCTGAATAGGACAGGAGGGACTCAGCTCTCCTCCGCACCTCCTCGAAAGGGACAGGCTGGGTACTCATCATTCACACACTGGGGGGGATAGAGATAAATAATGACAGTAGGTCAACTCAGGGACGGGATTGTTGACTGATGTGCAGTAGGTAGGCCTACCGTCATTTCTTATGTATCTGGGTGTAACGTTACCGTCTAGCTACTCTGTCTACTGTGAACATGGATATCTCCAAGGTAGCTCAAATGGTAGAACGCTCGCCAGGGTAACGTTTCTAATATAAGTAGTTCTGTCTGGATAACAGCTTCTGCTAAATGGCTCAAATGTAAGTACATTGAAGTTTCAACTTTTATCTCAAAATGACACGTGACTCTAGATAGCTGTAAACTTTACAGTTAGCTAGCTGTAGTAGTGCATGTTCTGAAATTGAAGTGGCACATTGAGCTGGCTGGCAAGTCAATTCGTAATTATGCTCTAGCTAATGTATGACTGGCTAGCAAGGCGACATCGAAAGTTTATCATGACAGCCAGATCAGTGCCACTGCTTGCCTTACCTTTATCTTCTGCGTTTCCAGATGTATTTCGTGATCCAAGTCCTTATGAATCAAACTGACTGTTATAACAAGGCAAAATGTTGCTACATTTCTAGTATCACGTCGGTCTTCTGAAGCATGTCTCCAAAAGCACAGCTAGCTAAAGTCACAACAACAGTGAAAATGTAGTTGACGCGGAAGTTGTTATCGAGAGGAGCGATGTAGAATAAACCTTGATGTACACTACCCTCTAGCGGTATTATAAATAATAGCAGTTACTGTAGTTACGCTTACTACAGTTAAAAACATTGTTATTATTACATTGTTATAAATCAATCATTCACTCAATCATGAAAGCCACAAACTGCAGTTCACGTGTCTTCTTGGAACTGAACACAGAACACTGTCTTGGAAACATTACTTTTCATGGTTGGACTGCTTTCATTCATTATTCATAGTATTAGAAATAACTTAAAAGACCAGTTCAACTCTTCTGTGTGTAAGCTTTTTTAATCATCTAAGCACAACATTTGCTCAATGTACAACGTTCAAAGATTGTACTTTCTCTGGTTTACCACTAGAGGAGGCAACTGCTATTTTAATCATTAATAGTGCCCTTTCATCGTGATCTGGCAAGAAGAACTCACAAGACACAAGAAGAGTGTGATTGAAGTTTTTGCAATGGCAATGATATGGTCACTGACTAGGTGACCCATACGGTAGTGGTCAGTATCAGGGCTTGAGCCATAACAACAAAATTACCTTTCTTCAGGCGAGGGCCTTTATGTGATATCTAATATCTAACTCAGGCCTGTACTGACATACACTATATGACCAAAAGTATGTGGACAACTGCTTGTCGAACATCTCATTCCAATATCATAGGCATTAATATGGAGTTGGTCCCCCCTTTTCTGCTATAACAGCCTCCACTCTTCTGGGAAGGCTTTCCACTAGATGTTGGAACATTGCTGCGGGGACTTGCTTCCATTCATCCACAAGAGCATTAGTGAGGTCGGGCACTGATGTTAGGCGATTAGGCCTGGCTCGCAGTCGGCGTTCCAATTCATCCCGAAGGTGTTTGATGGTGTTGCGGTCAGGGCTCTGTGCAGGCCAGTCAAGTTCTTCCACACCGATCTCGACAAACCATTTCTGTATGGACCTCACTTTGTGCATGGGGGCATTGTCATGCTGAAACTGTTGCCACAAAGTTGGAAACACAGAATCGTCTTGAATGTCATTGTACACAGGTAGCATTAAGATTTCCCTTCACTGGAACTAAGGGGCCCGAACCATGAAAAACAGCCCCAGACCATTATTCCTCCTCCAACAAACTTTATAGTCGGCACTATGCATTGGGGCAGGTAGCGTTCTCCTGACATCTGCCAAACCCAGATTTGTCCGTCGGACTGCCAGATGGTGAAGAGCCGTTCATCACTCCAGGGAACGAGTTTCCACTGCTCCAGAGTCCAATGGCGGTGAGCTTTAAACCACTCCAACTGACGCTTGGCATTGAGCATGGTATTCTTAGGCTTGTGTGCGGCTGCTCGACCATGGAAACCCATTTCATGAAGCTCCCGACAAACAGTTATTGTGCTGACGTTGCTTCCACAGGCAGTTTGGAACTCGGTAGTGAGAGTTGCAACTGCGGACAGACGGTTTTTACATGCTAGTCGCTTCAACACTCGGCGGTCCCGTTCTGTGAGCTTGTGTGGCCTAATCACTTCGCGGCTGAGCTATTATTTCTTCTAGACATTTCCACTTCACAATAGCAGCACTTACAGTTGACCAGGGCAGCTCTAGCAGGGCAGAAATTTGACGAACTGACTTTTTGGAAAGGTGGCATCCTATGATTGTGCCATGTTGAAAGTCACTGAGCTGTTCAGTAAGGGCATTCTACTGCCAATGTTGTCTTTGGAGATTGCATGGCTGTGTATTCGATTTTATACACCTGTCAGCAACGGGTGTGGCTGAAATAGCGGAATCCATTCATTTGAAGGGGTGTCCACATACAGTGTATGTTTGTATATATAATGAATCAGGGTCTGACAGAGAGAGAGAGACAGAGAGAGAGAGAGAGAGACAGAGAGAGAGAGAGAGAGAGAGAGAGAGAGAGAGAGAGAGAGAGAGAGAGAGAGAGAGAGAGAGAGAGAGAGAGAGAGAGACAGAGAGAGAGAGAGAGAGAGAGAGAGACAGAGAGAGAGAGGCAGAGAGACAGAGAGAGAGAGAGAGACGAGAGAGAGAGAGAGACAGAGAGACAGCGAGAGAGAGAGACAGAGAGAGAGACAGAGAGACAGAGAGAGAGAGAGAGAGAGAGAGACAGAGAGAGAGAGACAGAGAGAGAGAGAGAGAGACAGAGAGAGAGAGACAGAGAGAGAGAGACAGAGAGAGAGAGTAGAACTAATGCCAATGCAGGTCAATTTCAGAATCCAGGCAGTTCCTCTCCTATGACTTTTCACTCTAGTTATCATAGAGTATTAATCGTGTGTTGATGCTGCTGGCGACTTGCCAAAAAGTTCCAGTAGTGCCATTGAAGATAAGATACCTATCAATTCAAATCACTTCAATTCAAGGAGCTTTATTGGCATGGGAAACATATGTTAACATTGCCAAAGCAAGTGAGGTAGATAATATACAAAAGTTAAATAAACAATAAAAATTAACAGTTAACATTGCACTCACCGAAGTTCCAAGAGAATAAAGACATTACAAATGTCATATTATGTATATATACAGTGTTGTAACAATTTACAAATGGTTGAAGTACAAAAGGGAAAATAAATAAGCATAAATATGGATTATATTTACAATGGTGTTTGTTCTTCACTGGTTCACCTTTTCTTGTGGCAACAGGTCACAAATCTTGCTGCTGTGATGGCACACTGTGGTATTTCACCCAGTAGATATGGGAGTTTATCAAAATCGGGTTTGTTTTCGAATTCTTTGTGGATCTGTGTAACCTGAGGGAAATATGTGTCTCCAATATGGTTTTACATTGGGCAGGAGGTTGCTAAGTGCAGCTCAGTTTCCACCTCATTTTGTAGGCAGTGTGCACATAGCTTGTCTTCTCTTGAGAGCCAGATCTGGCTACGGCGGTCTTTCTCAATAGCAGGGCTATGCTCACTAAGTCTGTACATAGTCAAAGATTTCCTTAAGTTTGGGTCAGTCACAGTGGTCAGGTTTTCTGCCACTGTGTACTCTCTGTTTAGGGCCAAATAGCATTTTAGTTTGCTCTGTTTTTTTGTTAATTCTTTCCAATTTGTCAAGTAATTATATTTTTGTTTTCTAATGATTTGGTTGGGTCTAATTGTATTGCTGTCCTGGGGCTCTGTGGGGCCTGTTTGTGTTTGTGAACAGAGCCGCAGGACCAGCTTGCTTAGGGGACTCTTGTTCAGGTTCATCTCTCTGTAGGTGATGGCTTTGTTATGGAATGTTTGGGAATCGCTTCCTTTTAGGTGGCTGTATAATTTAACAGCTCTTTTCTGGATTTTGATAATTAGCGGGTATCGGCCTAATTCTGCTCTGCATGCATTATTTGGTGTTTTACCTTGTACACAGAGGATATTTTTGCAGAATTCTGCATGCAGAGTCTCAATTTGGTGTTTGTCCCATTTTGTGAATTCTTGGTTGGTGAGCGGACCCCAGACCTCACAACCATAAAGGGCAATGGGTTCTATAACTGATTCAAGTATTTTTAGCCAGATCCTAATTGGTATGTTGAATTTTATGTTCCTTTTGATGGCACAGAATGCCCTTCTTGCCTTGTCTCTCAGATCGTTCACAGCTTTGTGGAATTTACCTGTGGCGCTGATGTTTAGGCCAAGGTATACAGTATATAGTTTTTTGTGTGCTCTAGGGCAACAGTGTCTAGATTAATTTGTATTTGTGGTCCTGGCGACTGGACCTTTTTTGGAACACCATAATTTTGGTCTTACTGAGATTTACGGTCAGGGCCCAGGTCTGGCAGAATCTGTGCAGAAGATCTAGGTGCTGCTGTAGGCACTCCTTGGTTGGTGGCAGAAGCACCAGATCATCAGCAAACAGTAGACATTTGACTTCAGATTCTAGTAGGGTGAGGCCGGGTGCTGCAGACTGTTCTAGTGCCCTCGGCAATTCGTTGATATATATGTTGAAGAGGGTGGGGCTTAAGCTGCATCTCTGTCTCACCCCATGGCCCTTGGGAAGAAATGCGTGTGTTTTTGGCCTATTTTAACCGCACACTTGTTGTTTGTGTACATGGATTTTATAATGTCGTATGTTTTTCCTCCAACACCACTTTCCATCAATTTGTATAGCAGACCCTCATGCCAAATTGAGTTGAAGGCTTTTTTGAAATCAACAAAGCATGAGAAGACTTTGCCTTTGTTTTGGTTTGTTTGTTTGTCAATTAGGGTGTGAAAGGTGAATACGTGGTCTGGCGTATGATAATTTGGTAAAAAGCCAATTTGACATTTGCTCAGTACATTGTTTTCACTGAGGAAATGTACAAGTCTGCTGTTAATGATAATGCAGAGGATTTTCCCAAGGTTGCTGTTGACGCATATCCCACGGTAGTTATTGGGGTCAAATTTGTCTCCACTTTTGTGGATTGGGGTGATCAGTCCTTGGTTCGAAATATTGGGGAAGATGCCAGAGCTAAGGAGGATGTTTTAGTATAGCCAATTGGAATTTGTTGTCTGTGTATTTGATCATGTCATTGAGAATACCATCAACACCACATGCCTTTTTGGGTTGGAGGGTTTTTATTTTGTCCTGTAGCTCATTCAAGGTAATTGGAGAATCCAGTGGGTTCTGGTAGTCTTTAATAGTTGATTCTAAGATTTGTGTTTGATCATATATATGTTTTTGCTGTTTGTTCTTTGTTATAGAGGCAAAAAGATTGGAGAAGTGGTTTACCCATACATCTCCATTTTGGATAGATAATTCTTCGTGTTGTTGTTTGTTTATTGTTTTTCAATTTTCCCAAAGTGGTTAGAGTCTATGGATTCTTCAATTACTTTGAGCTGATTTCTGACGTGCTGTTCCTTCTTTTTCCGTAGTGTATTTCTGTATTGTTTTAGTGATTCACCATAGTGAAGGCGTAGACTCAGGTTTTCTGGGTCTCTATGTTTTTGGTTGGACAGGTTTCTCAATTTCTTTCTTAGATTTTTGCGTTCTTCATCAAACCTTTTGTCATTGTTGTTCATTTTCTTCGGTTCTCTATTTGAGATTTTTAGATTTGTAGAGGTCAAATATACTGTTAAGATTTTCTCCTGCCAAGTTTACACCTTCACTATTACAGTGGAACGTTTTATCCAGGAAGTTGTCTAAAAGGGATTGGATTTGTTGTTGCCTAATTGTTTTTTGGTAGGTTTCCAAACTACATTCCTTCCATCTATAGCATTTCTTAATATTACTCAGGTCCTTTGGCTTTGATGCCTCATGATTGAGTATTGCTCTGTTCAAGTAGACTGTGATTTTGCTGTGGTCTGACAGGGATGTCAGTGGGCTGACTGTGAATGCTCTGAGAGACTCTGGGTTGAGGTCAGTGATAAAGTAGTCTACAGTACTACTGTCAAGAGATGAGTTATAGGTGTACCTACCATAAGAGTCCCCTCGAAGCCTACCATTGACTACGTACATACCCAGCGTGCGACAGAGCTGCAGGAGTTGTGACCCGTTTTTGTTGGTTATGTTGTCATAGTTGTGCCCAGGGGGGCATATGGGGGAGGGAATGCTGTCACCTCCAGGCAGGTGTTTGTCTCCCTGTGCGCTGAGGGTGTCAGGTTCTTGTCCAGTTCTGGCATTTAGGTCACCACAGACTATTACATGTCCCTGGGCCTGGAAATTATTGATTTCCCCATCCAGGATGGAGAAGCTGTCTTTATTAAAGTATGGAGGTTCTAGTGGGGGGATATAGGTAGCACACATGAAGACATTTTTCTCTGTTAAGATAATTTCCTTTTGAATTTCTAGCCAAATGTAAAATGTTCCTGTTTTGATTAATTTAACTTCTTTGGGGTAGGGGGCAGTATTTTCACGTCTGGATGAAAAGCTTGCCCAGAGTAAACGGCCTGCTACAAAGCCATAAAAGCTAGAATATGCATATTATTAGTATATTTGGATAGAAAACACTCTGATGTTTCTAAAACTGTTTGAATGATGTCTGTGAGTATAACAGAACTCATATGGCAGGCAAAAACCTGAGAAACAATCCAACCAGGAAGTGGGAAATCTGAGGTTGGTCGATTTTCAACTCAGCTCCTATTGAAGATACAGTGGGATATTGGTAATGTTGCACTTCCTAAGGCTTCCACTAGATGTCAACAGTCTTTAGAACCTTGTCTGATGCTTCTACTGTGAAGTGGGGCCGAATGAGAGGGGATTGAGTAAGGTCTACCATGACCTGAACATGCGCTGACCATGCGCGTTCATGTGAGAGCGAGCTCTGTTCCATCGCACTTCTGAAGACAAAGGAATTCTCCGGTTGGAACAGTATTGAAGAATTATGTTAAAAACATCCTAAAGATTGATTCAATACTTCGTTTGTCATGTTTTTACAGACTGTAATATAACTTTTTTAACTTTTCGTCCGTACTTTCCGCTGGACTTGCCCGCGCGTCGTGAGTTTGGAAAGTGTACTGAACGCTAGAACAACAAGGAGGAATTTGGACATAAATGATGGACATTATCGAACAAAACATACATGTATTGTGTAACATGAAGTCCTATGAGTGTCATCTGATGAAGATCATCAAAGGTTAGTGATACATTTTTTGTGAATCCTCTCTTTGGCTGGAAAAATGGCTGTGTTATTCTGTGAATAGGCACTCACCTAACATAATCGTTTGGTTTGCTTTCGTCGTAAAGCCTTTTTGAAATCGGACACTGTGGCTGGATTTACAACAAGTGTATCTTTAAAATGGTGTAAAATACATGTATGTTTGAGGAATTTTAATTATGGGATTTCTGTTGTTTTGAATTTGGCGCCCTGCAGTTTCACTGGCTGTTGAAGAGGTGGGACGCTACCATCCCACGTACTCTAGAGAGGTTAATGGAGTGAGTTAGGTCTGCTCTATACCAAATTAGCATACCCCCTGAGTCCCTTCCCTGTTTCACACCTGGTAGTTTGGTGGATGGGACTACCAGCTCTCTGTAACCTATAGGGCAACCAGTGGGTCCGTCTCCTCTATACCAGGTTTCTTGTAGGATGACAATGTCTGTATTTCCAATTTCTTTGATGAAGTCCAGGTTCCTGCTCTTTAGGCCAAAGGCAGATGACCTCAGGCCTTGGATATTCCAGGATGAGATAGTGAAGGCTTTGTGTTCCATAAAGTGTCCAATGTTGTTGGTCGTGTGGTTTGGCCTCAGACCAGTAAGTGTGAGCAGCCTATCTCTACCCCCCTTATACCATTCACACATATAAATTAGGTTTGTGCCAAGCACAACAGACCTCCATCTCGCATCACTTAGATGGGTCTCAAATTCATAATCCGATACCCATTTATCAGACTAGTCACAGCTTCAGATCAGGACCTACATATGGGATGTTAAAGGAATATTACCCACTGTGACACCTTTAAAGGGTTGAGGATATGTTATACATGAGATGCATCAAAGTAGCTTTGAAAGGATAGCAACACCACATTTTTTCACTCGATGATGGAAGTACAGCACTCTTATGGAAATACAGAGATGGTTTTGTGTTCCACCTCCACCTTCAGTGTAATACAATATCTGTTCTAAGTTCCTATATCTGTGTTTAGTGTTGTGTGATGTAGCTACCATTGCAGGATGAATCATTCTCAGAATGGTGGGTGAACGTCCAAACATGTTGCTCTTGACAACATCACACCAACCCTGGGTGAGCTAACCTCAACCACATCTATCTTTGTGTTCATCATCTCAATGTCAGAGTAGACAGACCTCAGCTGTTACTCTCCTCCAAAATCCTACACAATAAGTGACTGTGGGTAACAGCCATGAAGGGCAACCATAACGTTTTGAATCCTTTTGAGTTCATCTGACACTTAAAAAAAAAAACGATTGGTCTTTTATGCTGCCCTTTCATATTTTTAATACCAGTGACAGACGCACTGGTTTCTATTAACAGAGAGCTTCATTGTGTGTGGAGATGGAAGGCAGGGGATGGCAGATGTCTTTATACTAACACTTATTTTCCTGTCAAACCCCTCTCTCTCTCTCCTTCCCCCAAGCTGCTGTGTTATGTACCCCCTACATCTCTATATCCAGGATCAGGGTTAAACAACTTCTCTAACCACTGAGTGAATCTCTGGATCTAGTCTAGTGTGTTTCCAATCAACTCTGATGTTCCTAATGTTGAGAGAATATTTCAGGACCTCAAAAGGGCTTCAGAATTCAGGCCCCTAGCTAGCGCAACTAAAGCAAGCCCTGTCA
Organism: Salvelinus namaycush; assembly: GCF_016432855.1. NCBI lineage: Eukaryota > Metazoa > Chordata > Actinopteri > Salmoniformes > Salmonidae > Salvelinus > Salvelinus namaycush. Next base: position 23,223,835 of record NC_052339.1, on the reverse strand, counting down.
ATCCCTATGAAACCCCGAGTAACGACATTGCTGAATTTCATCACATTTAGGGATGAATTGCTTCTACCCTTCCTCCTTCAACAATGACTGTGACTGATTTTTCCCACAATCAATCCCAACACACACACACACACACACACACACACACACACACACACACACACACACACACACACACACACACACACACACACACACACACACACCAAACCCTCCCCCCAAAAGGTCAAAGGTTGTAGATGTGTACTCACAGTCTGGCTCAGACTTAATCTCTGACCCAGCAGAGCAACAGGGGGTTTGGACATAAAGAACTGCAGTCTCCCCCAGAGCATAGCAGAGTCAGTCTTACCAGAAGCTCCCTACAGAGCATAGCAGAGTCAGTCTGACCAGAAGCTCCCTACAGAGCATAGCAGAGTCAGTCTGACCAGAGTCCCCCTACAGCGCATGCCCACAGCCCCAGGCCAACAGAGACATACGTATTAAAGAACTCATTCACACCCTCGTTTCCACTCACAACACACTGTCCGCCTGAGAGAGAAAACACTCTAATTTACTAGCCCCCAGTGCCAGCAGTGACATTTTATCCGTACCAGGTTGTATAGACCCTGGCTCTGTGAGAGCCAGAGTGAGTGGGTCTTCCACATATCCCACAAACCACAGGAAGAGCTCAACTGTACACCGGAGCACTGCGTTCCAGTGCTTCAAAAACAACATGGAAACCACAGCGACTCCCAGAGAGGTGGCAGTGGCCTCCCTCTACGTCTCAGAGTCTTTGACCGACCAACAAGTCACGGCTCAGTTTTACTGCCAGTCCGCCAAGCAAGCAACAAAGTCTTCATATATGCAACATATTTGTGTCCTCCCACAAACCCAGAACATGATACATACACACTAATACGCAAAGCAGGAGTCTTATGAATATGCTACTGTATGTGTGGCTGTCAAGATACTCAAAAACACTTCGTTGGGGTTTTATGTTATTTTGTAAACTGGCTATGGGGTATGTCAACGGCCCTCTGCATTGACCATATTTGTCTACTAAATGTACCTGTGAAGATCACAAAAGTAGGAGGATTTCAATTATGTTTTTTCAATGGATGTCAGCTAAAACACATACCACTCTGCCTTTTATAACTGCCCAAACTGACCAGTTCACATTTTGATTCAATGCTTCTGACAGGCAAAAATTACTGTTCTGTTTCTCATGAACGTGTTTTTCTCTTTGAATGTGGCAGACAGATTTTGTTCAAATAGGCCGGTGGAATGTGCCAAAGCAGACCAAATGCAGAGCATGCTACACATCGGTGTCAGACGGGCTGAGTTCCAATTATGATTCCATGATCTCATTATATCTTCAGGAGGAAGGACGCCCAGCACCCACACTCATTCATGCAACCTAAAAATCTATGTTTTATTTTACAGTGAGCATAGCTGTCAGTCACTCTAATAGTATTTTATTATCCAGCACCTGAGAGATAATGGATGTTCACACTCAACTATCAGATTCTGACCCCATTATTTTTGGGAGGTATGATTTGCAGTCAACTCGGTGAGCAGTGGTACTCACAGAATGATTGATTGAAAAACCATTACATTTCACAACAAGCACACCATTTGATCCCATGGTAATTGGTTCCAGTTTGGGGCCCTGAATACTTGTCGATAGCAGGGGGCATCATCCCCAAACTGTGTCTTCTGGAATCACTTTTTCTGGAGATATATTTCAGTTATATCCAATTGTAATTGGTGCATGGGAAGCAGTTCTCCATAGGAGAAGTTACTTTACACTAAAATGAATATATAGACACCAACTTTTGCCACGATAATTATCAATATTAAGGTAGTAGAACGATGCCTTCTACCAATGTAGAGAACCCATACCGTTTTATATTACATATACAAAGCTTCTCTCCTTCAGCTCACTGTCTGGGCAGGAACCAGAGCATTCCTGTCTGTGTCTGTTTGGGGGGAATAAAGTGTTGTACAGTAATCAGGTGTAAAACAGGTGGAGCAGTGTTGACATAGGAGGGAAGCATGTGAAAAATGTGCTGCTGCCATGCAATCACAAAGGGAAAAGCCAGGCGGTTGATTTAGACGTTTAATCACAGTGCTGGATGATGAGTATAGGATCAAACAAAGGCACGCGATGCCTGGAATAACTGGGAGAGCCACCTAAAGCCTACACAGGGATTCCTGGTGGAAATGAGCCAAAGCAGTAGCAGTAGGCTGGGATGGATGCCCCAATCATCAGGCCAGACAGAACTGTATCATCTTCAATGGGTCTGGCGATTTGATGGATAGCTGGGTAGCTACAATGCATTCGTAAAGTATTCACACTCCTTGACTTTTTGCACATTTTATGTAAATGTGATATTTCCATTTTTATTTTTAATACATTTGCAAAATTTTCAAAAATAAATAAATATGTTTTCGTTTTGTCGTTATGGGGTATTGTGTATAGTGTGATGAGAAGAAAAAAACGATTTCATCAATTTTAGAACAAGGCTGTAACGTAACAAAATGTGTAAAAAGTCAAGTGGTCAGAATACTTTCTCTGTAAGTTATTTCACAACAATCTAGTATTTCTAGCTCTATCTGAACATTTGGGGAGATATTCTGTTCTCGTCCCAGTTCTAACATAGGGTCTGGCTTCACTCATTCCCCCATAGTCTGGGGCACACATTGACTGACTGATGGACTGATTAAATGGCACAAACCTCTATTGAACTCATGGCTGGGGACAATTACATTATTCCAGTCAAGGATTGAAACCCCACAGATCTGTGTTTCCATTGAGACATGTTCTATAACGTGTAGAACTGCAGAAAATTTGCTTTAAAGCTACATTTTTTTCTCTCTGGCAACAAGAGGGGTGTGAATAGTTTCTGGTTGCATGGGTTGTGAGGTTGGTGTTTGTTACTAAGCCGATAAATACATTATCCAGCCCGTCCTTTGCCACCTAGGAAATTTGTGTAGGAAACCTTCTCAAATAGTATTTGAATACCCTTGTAGGGTCTATGATTTACAGTCTTAATTAGGGTATATTAATATATAGACTTAACAGTCTTAACTAGGGCTCCTAAGTGGCGTAGCGGTCTAAGGCATTGCATCTCGGTGCTAGAGGCGCCACCACAGACCCTGTCTCGATTCCAGGCTGTATCACAACTGGCCGTGATTGGGAGTCCCATTGGCCCAGCATTGTTAGGGTTTGGCTGGGGTAGGCCGTCATTGTAAATAAGAATTTGTTCTTAACTGACTTGCCTAGTTAAATAAAGGTTAAAAAATGTAAATATTTTAGTGTGCAGGAGCTCAGCAAACACTGAGTGGATTCATTTTTTTATTTAAAAAAGTGTTTTACAGAGTAGGCCTACAGAAAGGACATATGAAGGTTATCACTTTAGCTGTGCTTTATAAATATGCGTAAGGCTATGCTGTCAAAATAGTTGCATACTAAAACTGATAAACAATTTATATTTAAAAAAATAGGCTACTGTATGGATAAACATTCTACGGGTGAAATTGGGGTGTCAATATTGGGAGGGGGAAGAACAGTATATGGGGGGTCCTCCCCCTGATATATATACAGTACCAGTCAAAAGTTTGGACACACCTACTCATTCAAGGTGTTTTTTCTTTATTTTTACTATTTTCTACATTGTAGAATAATAGTGAAGACATCAAACTTATGAAATAGCACATATGGAATAATGTAGTAACCAAAAAAGTGTTAAACAAATCAAAATATATTTTATATTCTTCAAAGCAGCCACCGTTTGCCTTGATGACAGCTTTGCACACGCTTGGCATTCTCTCAACCATCTTCATGAGGTAGTCACCTGGAATGCATTTCAATAAACAGGTGTGCCTTGATAAAAGTTAATTTGTTGAATTTCTTTCCTTCTTAATGCGTTTGAGCCAATCACTTGTGTTGTGGCAAGGTAGGGGTGGTATAAGGACGATAGCCCTATTTGGTAAAATACCAAGTCCAAATTATGGCAAGAACAGCTCAAATAAGCAAAGAGAAACAATAGTCCATCATTACTTTAAGACATGAAGGTCAGTCAATTTGGAACGTTTCAAGAACTTGTAGTCACAAAAACCATCAAGCGCTAACATAAAACTGGCTTTCATGAGGACCGCCACCAGAAAGGAAGACCCAGAGTTACCTCTGCTGCAAAGGATAAGTTTGTTAGAGTTAAGTGCACCTCAGATTGCAGCCCAAATAAATGATTCACAGAGTTCAAGTAACAGACACATCTCAACATCAACTGTTCAGTAGAGAATGCGTCAATCAGGCCTTCATGGTTGAATTGCTGCTAAGAAACCACTACTAAAGGACACCAATAAAAAGAAGAGACTTGCTTGGGCCAAGAAACACGAGCAATGGACATTAGACTGGTGAAAATCTGTCCTTTGGACTGATGAGTCCAAATTTGAGACCGCCGTGTCTTTGTGAGACACAGAGTAGGTGAACGGATGATCTCCACATGTGTGGTTCCCACCGTGAAGCATGGAGGAGGAGGTGTAATGATGTGGGGGTGCTTTGCTAGTGACACTGTCAGTGATTTATTTAAAATTCAACGTACACTTAACCAACATGGCTACCACAGCATTCTGCAGTGATACGCCATCCCATCTGGTTTGTGCTTAGTGGGACTATCGTTTGTTTTTCAACAGGACAATGACCCAACACACCTCCAGGCTGTGTAAGGGCTATTTGACAAAGAAGGATAGTGATGGAGCGCTGCATCAGATGACCTGGCCTCCACAATCACCCGACCTCAACCCAACTGAGATGGTTTGGGATGACTTGGACCGCAGAGTGAAGGAAAAGCAGCCAACAAGTGCTCAGAATATGTGGGATCTCCTTCAAGATTGTTGGAAAAGCATTCCAGGTGAAGCTGGTTGAGAGAATGCCAAGACTGTGCAAAGCTGTCGTCAAGGCAAAGAGTGGCTATTTTGAAGAATCTAAAATATATTTTGATTTGTTTGACACTTTTTTGGTTACCACATGATTCCATATGTGTTATTTCATAGTGTTGATGTTGTAACTATTATTCTACAATGTAGAAAATAGTAAAAATAAAGAGCAACCCTTGAATGAGTAGGTGTGCCCAAACTTTTGACTAGTACTGTATACAGTATATATATATATATATATATATTAAACGCATTTCCTGCAATTCTACACCGTTTGACATTACTTATTATCCCTCTCTTGAGGTTTATTTTGAGGGGTATATGGAGGGGTATTTTGAAAACACAGTATAAGTGAAAGGATAAGTGGAAATATTTATTTTAGGAATAAACAAACTTCCTGCATTTCAACACATTTTGCCATGGTGCAGAGAGAAAAATGTGCGGTTTTATAATGTTATTCTATACATTTTGTCATGAGTCTGAGATAAAATGTTGCAGTTTTAAAGCTAATTTCCTGCAATTTTACACATTTTACCATGGGGCAGAGAGAAACATTTTCTGTTTTAAAGTAACTGCACTGGAAACATCTCACTTTTAAAAATGAATATTCTGTTAACTGATACCCAAATAATGTTGATGACTTATCCTATACTCTTATTTGTGGCCAATGCATAACCACCTCAAGCTTCTATCTCAAACAGACCATTTAAAAAATGCTTGCTATTTCCTCATAGAAGATGATGTCATTGCATTAATATGTTTTATGACCGGTATACGCCCACACCATTCCAACACAGAAAAGCTGCTTTTTAAAATACTTGATTAACATTTTTTGTAAGGAAACAATTCCACTCATATTGTAACTACGGTGCCTTCAGAAAGTATTCATACCCCTTGATTTATTCCACATGTTGTTGTGTTGCAGCCTGATTAAATAAATACAAATTCTCACCCATCTACACACAATACCCCATAATGACAAAGTGAAAATATGTTTTTAGACATTTTAACAAATGTATTGAAAATGAAATACAGAAATATCTCATTTCCATAAGTATTCCCACCTCTGAGTCAATACCTTGTAGAAGCATCATGTTTTCACTTCATTATGGGTTCTTGTGTGTAGATGGGTGAGAAAAAAAAATATTGAATCCATTTTGAGTTCAGCCTATAACACAACAAAATGTGGAATAAGTCAAGGAGTATGAATACTTTCTGAAGGCACCGTAATTATAGATCATATTTCATAGACATATGGAAACAGTGGAAAGTTAATTTAAAGGTCGACTATGTGCATAAATGCAAAAATAATGGCTATAACTGATCAATGCACTATCATACTAGGTCATTTAATACTTACATTTATTTTAAATAAATGGAATAATATCTGTTCTCCAAAATGTATATTAAAGACCCCAATAGTTATTTTTTTGTTAGAGTTCGTTCTATGTCAGGCAGGCTATTATAGCCTGTATACCCATCCACACTGCTCTGGCCAAACTGACGTTTCTTCTCCGATAGAGCACCGGAATTAAATTCAGGGTGAGTCGACAGGCAAAGCCTATTTTGCAAGAGGCATATGGTCCTGTTCACAGTGTAACTGAACGATGCTATCGATTTAAATAACTCGCTTCGGTAACACGCGCATCGTCTCTGCTATTTGGGATAATCGGGAAGTCCCTACCCCATTGAAGTTGACATTTAAAATGGTTAAGGTATCGGTTAATGTTAGGGTTAGGTAGTAAGGGTTAAGCTAGATGTTAAGGTTAAGGTTAACTCTAACGAGCCTCAACCCCGGATCCGGGATCACCCCCCACCCCCCCCACACTGATTAGCATCGCTAGCATAGCGTCACAATTAAATAGTAGCATCTAAATATCATTAAATCACAAGTCCAAGCCACCTAATGAAAGATACAGATCTTGTGAATAAAGCCACCATTTCAGATTTTTAAAATGTTTTACAGGGAAGACACAATATGTAAATCTATTAGCTAACCACGTTAGCAAAGGACACGATTTTTTTACTCCCAACAGCTTTTTCCTGCGTCAGTAGCTATCACTAATTCGACTAGATAAAAATATATATAGCCACTAACCAAGAAACAACTTCATAATATGACAGTCTGATAACATATTTATGGTATAGCATAGTTTTTTGGGGGAAAAATGTGCATTTTTCAGGTATAAATCACAGTTCTACATTGCAGCTGCAATCTGAAATAGTGCTGACCCAGCCAGAACAATTACAGAGACCAACGTCATATAACGAATTACTCATCTTAAAACATTTCAGAAAAATACACAGCGTACAGATATTGAAAGCCCAACATCTGGTGAATCCAAACAATATTTCAGATTTATTAAATGTTTTATAACGAAAACAAAATGTAGCGCTAAATTAGCATAGCTATACAAGGCAGATTCGGCTAGGCGCCCACGGTCAGTTCACATGCACAACAGATATGATATAACATCGTAAATTGGGTCTTACTATGGCTGATCTTTCATCAGAATGTTGATCAAAGTGTCCTTTGTCAAGATGAGTCGTTGGTTCCGTTCAGAAATCTTCCTTTCCCACTCCATTTAGCACAGGTACCGGTCGAGTGGCACAGATCTCTCAAATGTAAATAAATTGTGACAACGGAACACCGCAAAACTCCCAAAAAAATTCAAATAATCTGATTAAACTATATTGAAAAAACATACATTACGATGATATGGTCACATGTATCAAACAAAATTCGACACGGAGATAGTTTTCATCCATAACGCCAGCAAAACAGTACACAATCGCAGCTCCAACTCGTGCGAATCAGCAAACCGGAAGTTGTCGGTCACGCCAAAGAAATAGGTCTTATTTCACGTCAGTACCAGATAAACAAAGAATTTCTCCTCTGACGTCTTCTTGACACCCAGAGGAAGGCGAATGAGGTGTGTTTCGGGTCATAGGGGGCACGACCATATATAGGCAGAGCTTTGAAGCCAGCATAACACATCTTGATTTTATGTTCTTGGTCATGGAAAGTGCTGTGAAATGACTTCTGTATCACTCAGAGACAAAATTGAAACGGTTTTAGAAACTAGAGATTGTTTTCTTTCCAATGGTATTATTTATATGCATGTAGTAAGAGCAATAATTGAATAAGAGGCAGTTTAATCTGTTGAGCAAATTATGCTAATGGGAAAATAGCACCCCCTGTATTCTCAAGAAGTTAAGGTTAGGGAGGGTTCAGTGTATAGACGTCCCAAGGATACAGCATAGCACTATTCGTGTCCAAACGGGATAGGGATCCATTTACCGACCTCCTTGACACACACCGGGTCACGTGACAGATCCTGCACATTTTAAAAAGAACGGGATATCCTACAATTCACACCAGGGCTTCACCGAGGTGGCTAAATGACTCCCCGGTGGCAGTTGACCGACTTTCGCACCTCCGCAGCCCTTTTGTGCAATTGTCAGAGGAGCGTCAATGGGACAACGCGCTGAACGCACCAACGACACATGAGACTTCATAATCAAACCTGTTGACCGGGGCCCCGTCCTAATTTTTATCCCCGTTTATATTCTTATACGAAGTTGATCTACAGCCTGCAGAGAAATCATATTGGAGGGCGAAAAGTGGGGCTATCCTCTGTCATTATTAATATCTGCTCGGGATGGCAGTGAACTTTAGATGCGCAGTTCAAGCCTTAGTTTTACTGGGCTGTGTGATTATCCTCAGTAACGTGCTATGTCCCGTTGGTGCGAACCTCTACAACAACCGCTATGCAGGGTAAGTGAGGATTCTCATTCATTTCTGTGCTTTGTGACTGGAAGAGAAAGTTGAATCCTGAGCTCTCATTCGTGTTGAAGACTTGAAGTTGAACACCTATGAGGTAAAAGAAGAAGGGTAAAACATAAAAGGAATTATCTGTATTTTAAAGGGGCAATCAGCAGTTGCTACATCCATTTTTGGATTCATACATTCATGAAATATAGCCTACCCATTGATTCAGGAAGATTATAACATAGGCTATAAATGAGTCATGAGCTTAGTTAAACTGTCGTACCCCATCAGAACTCAAAATATAAGCTTGTTTTACTCCAATGTTGGTAAACAAAGTAAATGTCAACAACCACTAAAAACATAGTGAAAACAATACATGCTATATCATGGATGGTAGTCTTTGCACCCATAGCTCCTTCTACGAATTTGAGAGTGGTTAGGCCTACATTTCTCTAGCCCTATCCCTCAGCTTTTTACCGAAACAGAGGCAGGGAGTATGCTTTGTTATTGTTTCTACTTTGCTGATTTAAGTTGGTCTACTGAAAGTAATTCTATCCTCAGATTAAGCATGGGGTTTACTTCCTCTCATCTCCTGTTGAAAAGAGATGGATTTTTCAAAGCAACTTTGTATGTGTGACTACACGTTTTTCTCTCATATGGATAGTAAATCATCCCTGCTGGAGACACGTGTTTTCTACTTTGTGTATTCGAGACATATGGGACACCAAAATGTTCTGATGGATGTAAGATAAGCCTATAGTTGTCAGGTTTTGGCCCAGCAGCTCTTATGATAAGTGCTGGCTAGTTAGAGATGCAGCAACTGCAGTTGATACCAGACAGATCGGGGAACCTGGAACATTAGGAGACAGTCTCTTTTGGGACAGAGAACCTGAGCAGAGAACCTGGCTGTGTTGAAGTTCTGGAATTCACAGAGTTCTGTCAAGGTGCATGGGGCACACCGAGGGGGCACACCGAGGGGGCACACCGAGGGGGCACACCGAGGGGGCACACCGAGGGGGCACACCGAGGGGGCACAGTGGGAACATTTTGGCCACCTGGAGCACATTAGGGAACTGAGGGATAGTTTAGAGTACACTTTGGGCAATTTTGGAGGGTATTCCTGAGCAAGTAATTGCTCTCCTCTAGGCATAATTTCAGGGAGCTTTGGGGTAGTTTTGGGAGGCACAGCAGGATCCCATCTGTCCTTCCATAGCCCCACCCCCCTCTTTCCCCTGCACCCTGGACTTGTTCCAAAAGCCCCTGTAACCCACCCGAACCCTAGCTGCTCAGCACAGACGATCCCACTTTATCAAGGTAGGAAACCCAGGGCAAGGAAACAAGACTCCCAACGCTGACACTGTAGGGAACTCTGTGCCGTTCTGTTCAGAATTCCTTATACAGTATGATAGTGGGTGTTGTCCCACTTAGTTTTAATCTGTTGAAGGATTGCACAATGAGCCTTTAGTCTTAAGGACTAAATGGTCACTATTGTTGTTAAATCTTTGTGATTACATGAGTTTACTTTCGGGAATTATCATGTCTCCTGTTGGTTGAACATGGTCTAATACCAGTGTTTCCCCTAGGATTTTTTTCAGCAGAGGTGGTAAAGTTAGCATGGGGGGGGGAGTAGTGAGCGCGGCCAATTGCACGGTTTTAAATCTAATTCCCTGCAATTCTACACATATTGCTATGGGGCGGAGAGAACATTTTACAGTTTTAAAGCTAGTTTCCTGCAATGCAAATGTTTTTTTTTCATGGGGCTGAGAGAAACATTTATGTTTTAAAGCTAATTTCCTGCAATTCTACAACCTTTTCCATGGCTTATTGTCATGATGCTATAAATTGATCGGGAGACAGGCGCAGGAATGTGTAATCGGGGTTTTTATTTCCCAAATTACAGCGTGCCGTGTAAAGGCACGGGGACGAAGACCAAACAAACATGTATACAAAACACAGGGTAGAAACCCAAACAAAAGAGCGAGGAGTACCTCGAATAAATACACAATCGCACAATGATTATCACACGGGACGAGACCCGTAATCATCTGCACGATATACGTGGCACAAAAGCCAAAACAACATAGCACAGGTTCTCACACGACCAATGGACATAGCAACAATAATCGACAGGACAATGGTGAACAAAGGGCACACTCATACAATTACTAATCAATGAGAATAGGGACCAGGTGTGCGTAATGACAGTTCCGGAGGGATCCATGACAGTACTCGGCATTTTTGGACACCGATTATGGGCATTTTTGGACACCGATTATGGGCATTTTTGGACACCGATTATGGCTGATTACATTGCACTCCACAAGGAGACTGCGTGGCAGGCTGACTAGCTTTTATGCGAGTGCAGCAAGGAGCCAAGGTAAGTTACTAGCTAGCATTAAACTTATCTTGTAAAAAACAATCAATCTTAACATAATCACTAGTTAACTACACATAGTTGATAATATTACTAGTTTATCTAGCTTGTCCTGCGTTGCATATAATCAATACGGTGCCTGTTAATTTATCATTGAATCACAGCCTACTTCTCCAAACGGGTGATTTAACAAGCACATCTGCGAAAAAAGCACTGTTGTTGCACCAATGTGTACCTAACCATAAACATCAATGCCTTTCTTAAAATCAATACACAAGTATATCTTTTTAAACCTGCATATTTAGTTAATATTGCCTGCTAACATGAATTTCTTTTAACTAGGGAAATTGTGTCACTTCTCTTGCGTTTTGTGCAAGCAGAGTCAGGGTATATGCAGCAGTTTGGGCCGCCTGGCTCGTTGCGAACTGTGTGAAGACCATTTCTTCCTAACAAAGACCGTAATTAATTTGCCAGAATTGTACATAATTATGACATAACATTGAAGGTTGTGCAATGTAACAGCAATATTTAGACTTAGGGATGCCACACGTTAGATAAAATACGGAACGGTTCCGTATTTCACTGAAAGAATAAACATTTTGTTTTCGAAATGATAGTTTCCGGATTTGACCATATTAATGACCTAAGGCTTGTATTTCTGTGTGTTATTATATTATAATTAAGTCTATGATTTGATAGAGCAGTCTGACTGAGCGGTGGTAGGCAGCAGCAGGCTCGTAAGCATTCATTCAAACAGCACTTTCCTGCATTTGCCAGCAGCTCTTCGCTGTGCTTCAAGCATTGCGCTGTTTATGACTTCAAGTCTATCAACTCCCGAGATTAGGCTGGCAATACTAAAGTACCTATTAGAACATCCAATAGTCAAAGGTATATGAAATACAAATGGTATAGAGAGAAATAGTCCTATAACAACTACAACCTAAAACTTCTTATCTGGGAATATTGAAGACTCATGTTAAAAGGAACCACCAGCTTTCATATGTTCTGAGCAAGGAACTTAAACGTTAGCTTTTTTACATGGCACATATTGCACTTTTACTTTCTTCTCCAACACTTTGTTTTTGCATTATTTAAACCAAATTGTACATGTTTCATTATTTATTTGAGACTAAATTGATTTTATTGATGTATTATATTCAGTTAAAATAAGTGTTCATTCAGTATTGTTGTAATTGTCATTATTACAAATATATATAAAAATTGTCCGATTAATCGGTATCGGCTTTTTTTGGTCCTCCAGTAATCGGTATCGGTGTCGAAAAATCATACTCGATCGACCTCTAGTTGAAACCCAAACAAAAGAGCGAGGAGTACCTCAAATAAATACACAATCACACAATGGTTATCACACGGGACGAGAGCCGTAATCATCTGCACGATATACGTGACACGAAAGCCAAAACAACACAGCACAGGTACTCACACGACCAATGGACATGGTAACTTTAATCGACAGGACAATGGTGAACAAAGGGCACACTCATACAGTAACTAATCAATGGGAATAGGGACCAGGTGTGCGTAATGACAGTTCCGGAGGGATCCGTGACACTTATGCCGTGTTCTTATGCTATCTGAGTGACTCAAACATTCTAACAAAATCCATCGGGGCTCCATACCATGACATTTTTCCCCTACATACTTTATATCTGGTTTTAGTTGTTTAAGTTTACACTGAAAACTATCAAAATCATGACATCACCCTGAGGAAGGCACAGTGATGCCGAAACGTTGGTAAATACCCATTAAATTGCTGGGAGATTACACATGGAGTGTGCAACTTTCTTTATTTTGATAGTTTATTGGCCATTAGTCAGCACCTCCAGACAAACTATTATTCTGGGTGTGCGCCAGCTCATGTTTTTTATCTAAGTTTACACTGAACACATTTTACCATCCCGAAACAAAATATTATTATTATTATTAATATATATTTTTGTTTTTTTGCTGTGGCAGCCACAATTTGTGTGCTGCGGCTAAATGCATAAAGGGGAAACACTGAATACAGTACACTTGTCAGATCTTGACATTGTGATACAGAAGTACTATGTGCCCCTATTCCCTCAACAATGGGGCACACAGAGTTGGGTATATTGAAGGTGGGCCTACAGAGTGGAGGGATAATAGAATTTCTCTCAGTTTCCAAAAAGACTACAGAGAAGTATCTTCTGTCTTAGTTCCAAGGGCTCAGTTAAAAGATTACTGCCATAGAGAGAGCTGAGTGAAATGTCAGATTGACAGCTTAAAATACAGCTTTAGCCTAGAAAAAAACGTTATCTGCACAGCAGGCTTTTAAGACACACTGAGACACACTGAGACACACTGAGAAGGCAGTGCCACCGTTTTGACAGAGAGTCTATGATCCATAGGGATCGCTATGACAAGGAAAAGATGGGTCAATTTGGGTGACGATAAAACACTTTTCTGGAGTAGAACTAGACTGCAGCCTTGGTGGATTGTTTTGAATTCTATAGGGTGCACTTTGTCATATGATGTCATTGTCGCTCAAATCTGACTAAGAAGTCGTTATTATTTAAAATGCCATTGATAATGTATCGTAGGGAAACAAAAGAGAAAGCCACTATCTGTTGTTTCAGAACCAGCATGTATGGGCTTAGAAACATAGAAATGAAATGGTGTATTGGAAGTTGCATGAGCTACACAGTTTTCAAGTTTGGGATGAAAAGGGATTTTGCACTAGATAAAGGGTCTCTAAGTCATGCTCTAACCTGTAGGCATTGAGGCTGCGTGTAGCATTGGGGACAGGCTGTTGGTGGCATTTCTTGTGGCCGCTGGAGTGGGGTGTAATGCCCCTTTGTTCCCTCTCTCCCTCATCCCTATAAGCGGCCCTGTGTCACAGTGTGAAAGACCTGGTGGAAAATGGAAACATGATAGAGAAAGGGATAAATAGACAGAGGGAGAGAAAGAGTGCTATAGGGAGTGAGGAAGAGAAATAGAGAGGGGGAGAGAGTGCTATAGGGAGTGAGGAGGAGGGGGAGAGAGAGAGCTGTAGGGAGTGAGGAGGGGGAGAGAGAGAGCTGTAGGGAGTGAGGAAGAGAAATAGAGAGGGGAGAGAGAGAGTGCTATAGGGAGTGAGGAGGAGGGGGAGAGAGAGTGCTATAGGGAGTGCGGAGGAGGGGGAGAGAGAGAGCTGTAGGGAGTGAGGAGGAGGGGGAGAGAGAGAGCTGTAGGGAGTGAGGAGAAGGGGGAGAGAGAGAGCTGTAGGGAGTGAGGAGGAGGGGGAGAGAGAGAGCTGTAGGGAGTAAGGAAGAGAAATAGAGAGGGGGAGAGAGTGCTATAGGGAGTGAGGAGGAGGGGGAGAGAGAGAGCTGTAGGGAGTGAGGAGGGGGAGAGAGAGAGCTGTAGGGAGTGAGGAAGAGAAATAGAGAGGGGAGAGAGAGAGTGCTATAGGGAGTGAGGAGGAGGGGGAGAGAGAGTGCTATAGGGAGTGCGGAGGAGGGGGAGAGAGAGAGCTGTAGGGAGTGAGGAGGAGGGGGAGAGAGAGAGCTGTAGGGAGTGAGGAGGAGGGGGAGAGAGAGAGCTGTAGGGAGTGAGGAGGAGGGGGAGAGAGAGAGCTGTAGGGAGTAGGGAAGAGAAATAGAGAGTGGGAGAGAGACTGCTATAGGGAGTGCGGAGGAGGGGGAGAGAGAGAGCTGTAGGGAGTGAGGAAGAGAAATAGAGAGGGGGAGAGAGAGAGCTATAGGGAGTGAGGAGGAGGGGGAGAGAGAGAGCTGTAGGGAGTGAGGAAGAGAAATAGAGAGGGGAGAGAGACTGCTATAGGGAGTGAGGAGGAGGGGGAGAGAGAGAGCTGTAGGGATTGAGGAAGATAAATAGAGAGGGGAGAGAGAGAGCTGTAGGGAGTGTGGAGGAGAAATAGAGAGGGGGAGAGAGAGAGCTGTACTGAGTGAGGAAGAGAAATAGAGAGGGGGAGAGAGAGAGCTGTACTGAGTGAGGAAGATAAATAGAGAGGGGGAGAGAGAGCTGTAGGGAGTGAGGAAGAGAAATAGAGAGGGGGAGAGAGAGAGCTGTACTGAGTGAGGAAGAGAAATAGAGAGGGGAGAGAGAGAGCTGTAGGGAGTGTGGAGGAGAAATAGAGAGGGGGAGAGAGAGAGCTGTACTGAGTGAGGAAGAGAAATAGAGAGGGGAGAGAGAGAGCTGTAGGGAGTGAGGAAGATAAATAGAGAGGGGGAGAGAGAGAGCTGTAGGGAGTGAGGAAGAGAAATAGAGAGGGGGAGAGAGAGAGCTGTACTGAGTGAGGAAGAGAAATAGAGAGGGGGAGAGAGAGAGCTGTACTGAGTGAGGAAGAGAAATAGAGAGGGGAGAGAGAGAGCTGTAGGGAGTGAGGAAGAGAAATAGAGAGGGGGAGAGAGAGAGCTGTACTGAGTGAGGAAGAGAAATAGAGAGGGGAGAGAGAGAGCTATAGGGAGTGAGGAGGAGGGGAGAGAGAGAGCTGTAGGGAGTGAGGAAGATAAATAGAGAGGGGGAGAGAGAGAGCTGTACTGAGTGAGGAAGATAAATAGAGAGGGGGAGAGAGAGAGCTGTAGGGAGTGAGGAAGAGAAGTAGAGAGGGGGAGAGAGAGAGCTGTACTGAGTGAGGAAGAGAAATAGAGAGGGGAGAGAGAGAGCTGTAGGGAGTGAGGAAGAGAAATAGAGAGGGGAGAGAGAGAGCTATAGGGAGTGATGAGGAGGGGGAGAGAGAGAGCTGTAGGGAGTGAGGAAGAGAAATAGAGAGGGGGAGAGAGAGAGCTGTACTGAGTGAGGAAGAGAAATAGAGAGGGGAGAGAGAGAGCTATAGGGAGTGAGGAGGAGGGGGAGAGAGAGAGCTGTAGGGAGTGAGGAAGATAAATAGAGAGGGGGAGAGAGAGAGCTGTACTGAGTGAGGAAGATAAATAGAGAGGGGGAGAGAGAGAGCTATAGGGAGTGAGGAGGAGGGGGAGAGAGAGAGCTGTAGGGAGTGAGGAAGAGAAATAGAGAGGGGAGAGAGAGAGCTATAGGGAGTGAGGAAGAGAAATAGAGAGGGGAGAGAGAGAGCTGTAGGGAGTGAGGAGGAGGGGAGAGAGAGAGCTGTAGGGAGTGAGGAAGAGAAATAGAGAGGGGAGAGAGAGAGCTGTAGGGAGTGAGGAGGAGGGGGAGAGAGAGAGCTGTAGGGAGTGAGGAGGAGGGGGAGAGAGAGAGCTGTAGGGAGTGAGGAGGAGGGGGAGAGAGAGAGCTGTACTGAGTGAGGAAGATAAATAGAGAGTGGAGAGAGAGAGCTGTAGGGAGTGAGGAAGAGAAATAGAGAGGGGAGAGAGAGAGCTGTACTGAGTGAGGAAGAGAAATAGAGGGGGAGAGAGCGCTATAGAGAGTGAGGAAGAGAGAGAGAGAGAGAGAGAGAGAGAGAGAGAGAGAGAGAGAGAGAGAGAGAGAGAGAGAGAGAGAGAGAGAGAGAGAGAGAGAGAGAGAGAGAGAGAGAGAGTGAGGAAGAGAGAGAGAGAGAGAGAGAGAGAGAGAGAGAGAGAGAGAGAGAGAGACAGAGAGAGAGCTGAGTTCCGGAAACTCCAATTTTCTACTGCTTGAGCTCCTGTTCCTCTTATAGAATATTAGCTCAAAAGTATTTTGGAGCTCCTTTACCTAAATATAAACAGTACCAGGACCTATTTCAGTCCAAGTCAAGCACTGTGTGCGTCTGTGTGTGCTTGTGTGTGTGTGTGTGTGTGTGTGTGTGTGTGTGTGTGTGTGTGTGTGTGTGTGTGTGTGTGTGTGTGTGTGTGTGTGTGTGTGTGTGTGTGTGTGTGTGTGTGTGTGTGTGTTAGTGATTGCTCTTCATCTGTCAGTGGCACCGACAAATCCTTGGAAACCCAGGCAATCTCGCAAGCACTTACAACTAGTGGATCGTGGACATGAACATGGGTGTGTTTTACTGCACAATTCTATAGCCTAGTTGTGATGGCTTTTTAAGTTCATAATAAAGTTCATATTATGAGTTCCCACAGGAATGTAACATTGATTCCAAGAGCTTGGATATAGCCTAACGAGAGCTGTCTGTGACAGGTGCTGAACTATGCCAAGTCCCATTTGTGACACACCTCCATTAAGAATTTATAGGGAACAGTTGTTTCCGTTTAGTTGAAATACCACACTCATACATCCATACGGTTAATAGTTTCATTTCAAATGTCATTTAAACCAGACTGGAAATGGATTCCTATGCAAAGCTTTACAGTACAGTATGAATCTGGTCACTGAGTTGATTTACTGCGTGGAGAAATATGAAAGCCAATCCATGAACCAGATACTCAGCTTAGGTGGTTGATATGGTTTCAGTTAGTCAAACACAAGGGATAGTTGTGGGCCTAGCAGACTGGTTTCCTTCTTATGCTGTTGTCTTTATGACGGTATCATTAGTGTAGATACATTTTCAGTGTGTCTAGGGATTGCCTTTATATCCTATGAAGACAGGAGATTCAGAAGCAGTGTAAGACAGATGAGAATAAGAATTGACTACTAGCCCCCATGGAACATCAGAATCAGATTAAGTGTTTTTCATTCATCTGTTTCCCATGTTTACACCTGAAAGGAATTGCCAGGGCTTCAAACAGTCATATGATTGACGTTGCTTGCTTCTGAATCTAATAATGTGGTATGGATTTTTTAGTTATTTTCACCCATGTGTTTCATAGTCAGGGTCAGGGCTCTAAATTGTGACCATATTGGTCGTACATCCTCCGAAGTATTTTGCTGTGTGACCTGGAATTTAGATTTAGCACCATTGCGCCTAGAGAAATATTCACCCAGATAATAAGCTACATTTAATGGCAAAATGATATGTGCCGTTGGGAGCAAAGTTGTTACATTTGTATTGTCCAGTGCGTGCAAAGTCAATAGGCTAGACTACATTGTATAATTTCACCTCACCAAACAGAACATTCAGGAACTCTTGGAGGACAGTGGATTGGAAGTTGATAAAGGTGCTTCTTCTTTGTTAAAAAAAGTATGTGTTTCGGCTCTCAGCCACAGAGTTTTCAAACCTATAGTTTTATAGGCTATTGGCTCTTTGCCTCAGACTTTAGGTCTAACAGATGGGAAAGTTAAGAAAGGTTTTATATATTTCTACATTGTCTTTATGGGTTCAGGGACCAATCAAAATAGGAATACAAAACAAAACATGTGATTGGTAAATTAGTTTAAAAAATTTGACCAATAGGAGGCCAATTTGAAATATATAAAAACCCACTTAATTTGCCGCTCTGTAAACCCTTTCTTACCTGGAAAGTCCGGTAGCCCCAGTGCTCACTTCCCTTTGCACCTCACCTGCGAGAAGCATGATGCACACGGGCAAGTCTGATTAGGCTTCACTGTACCACCTGTGAGCAGGGCCTACTATATAGCCCAGCCCCTAAACCGTCATGCTTCACCCCTTTACAATTGTCTCTAGTCTAAACTGCTAGTCTCTAGTCCAAACCACTTGTCTCTGGCCCAAACCACTGGTCTCTAGCCCAAACCACTTGTCTCTAGCCCAAACCACTAGTCTCTAGCCCAACCACTAGTCTCTAGCCCAAACCACTAGCCTCGAGCTCAAACCAATTGCCTCTAGCCCAAACCACTAGTCTCTAGCCCAAACCAATTGTCTCTAGCCCAAACTACTAGTCTCTAGCCCAAACCACTAGTCTCTAGCCCAAACCACTTGTCTCTAGCCCAAACCACTTGTCTCTAGCCTAAACCACTAGTCTCTAGCCCAAACTACTAGTCTCTAGCCCAAACCACTAGTCTCTAGCCCAAACCACTAGTCTCTAGCCCAAACCACTTGTCTCTAGCCCAAACCACTTGTCTCTAGCCTAAACCACTAGTCTCTAGCCCAAACTACTAGTCTCTAGCCCAAACCACTAGTCTCTAGCCCAAACCACTAGTCTCTAGCCCAAACCACTTGTCTCTAGCCTAAACCACTAGTCTTTAGCCCAAACCACTTGTCTCTAGCCTAAACCACTAGTCTCTAGTCTAAACCGCTTGTCTCAAGCCTAAACTACTTTCCTCTAGCCCAAACCTCTTTTCTCTATCCCAAACCACTTGTCTCTAGCCCAAACCGCTTGTATGTAGGCCAAACCACTAGTCTGTAGCCCAAACTGCTTGTCTGTAGCCCAAACCGCTTGTCTCTAGCCCAAACTGCTTGTCTGTAGCCCAAACCGCTTGTCTGTAGCCCAAACTGCTTGTCTGTAGGCCAAACCACTAGTCTCTATCCCAAACCGCTTGTCTCTGGCCCAGACCACTAGTTTCTGGCCCAGACCACTAGTCTCTAGCCCAAACTACTAGTCTCTAGTCCAAACCAATTGTCTCTATCCCAAACTGCTTGTCTCCTGCCCAAACCGCTTGTCTCTGGCCCAGACCACTTGTCTCTGGCCCAGACCACTAGTTTCTGGCCCAGACCACTAGTCTCTAGCCTAAACCACTAGTTTCTAGTCTAAACCGCTTGTCTCAAGCCCAAACTACTTGCCTCTAGCCCAAACCTCTTTTCTCTAGCGCAAACCACTTGTCTCTAGCCCAAACTGCTTGTCTGTAGCCCAAACCGCTTTCTCTAGCCCAAACTACTTGTCTCTAGCCCAAACTGCTTGTCTGTAGCCCAAACCACTTGTCTCTAGCCCAAACTGCTTGTCTGTAGCCCAAACCACTAGTCTCTAGCACAAACTGCTTGTCTCTAGCCCAAACTGCTTGTCTCTAGCCCAAACTGCTTGTCTGTAGCCCAAACCACTTGTCTCTAGCCCAAACTGCTTGTCTGTAGCCCAAACCACTTGCTTCTAGCCCAAACTGCTTGTCTGTAGCCCAAACCGCTTGTCTGTAGCCCAAACTGCTTGTCTGTAGCCCAAACCACTTGTCTCAAGCCCAAACTGCTTGTCTGTAGCCCAAACCACTAGTCTCTAGCCCAAACTGCTTGTCTGTAGCCCAAACTGCTTGTCTGTAGCCCATACTGCTTGTCTGTAGCCCAAACCGCTTGTCTCTAGCCCAAACTGCTTGTCTGTAGCCCAAACCACTTGCTTCTAGCCCAAACTGCTTGTCTCTAGCCCAAACCGCTTGTCTCTAGCCCAAACTGCTTGTCTGTAGCCCAAACCACTTGCTTCTAGCCCAAACTGCTTGTCTGTAGCCCAAACCGCTTGTCTCTAGCCCAAACTGCTTGTCTGTAGCCCAAATCACTTGCCTCTAGCCCAAACTGCTTGTCTGTAGCCCACACCACTAGTCTCTAGCCCAAACCACTTGTCTGTAGCCCAAACTGCTTGTCTGTAGCCCAAACCACTTGTCTGTAGCCCAAACTGCTTGTCTCTAGCCCAAACTGCTTGTCTGTAGCCCAAACCGTTCAAACATTATGACTGTTATTACCTGATCTACATTTTCTAAATTTCTATTGTGGATTTGCATGATTTATGAAATTATAATTCCATAAACCATGTCTTGGACTCTACACTAAGCCTACTTGCTGGCCGCTAACTGTTTGTTTGATAACAAACAACTTTATTCAGTAATGTAACCCAAATACATGGCTCTGATGTAACCTAGCTGGATAACAACTTAAGATGGCATTGGAAGAAAGGAATGGGTCTCCGAATAGTTTCTCAGGAGACAAGCTTCAAAAATCATCTAGCCGTAGCTATATCTAAATCAATTTAAATAAGAAATAAAAAATCTGGTGCTAAATTCTGTTCACTGGGGCTCCTAACCAGTGCTACCAATGAACAAAGTTAATTTAGGGCACCAGTTAATAAGGGAAATTCAATACAATGATATACTAGGCTAAACTATATTTTTGGTTTTAAATTTTCTATGAGTCATAGTTGTGAATCATAGCTAAGGCTTACTACTGGCATGCTTTCTTTTCCTGAAATCTCACCATGTATGTAAAGATTATGTTAAGTTCACCTTGTCTATATGTAGATGTTTTCAAATGATGTAAATGTGTGTGGTAGGTCTTTAGTTTAATGCTTGTATCTTAATGTACATTCATGTTATTTAAGACCCTTGATTCTCAAATGTCTCAATTGAATCTGTGTTGTAAAAACAAATCTCTGTCCCGTCACATCACCTGTGTGTGGAACACAAGATGCTGTAACACTATCCTATAATGATCTGTCAGCCAAATTGTTTGGCACTGGTATGACCCTGTCATCTATCCCAGATCTTACAGTAAAACAGGACACAGCCCTTCCCTTAACCCTCTCTCTCTCACAATTAAGCGTCATTCTCCAGTCATGTAAAAAGGGAGAATGCATTAACTCTGACACTATGGCTGAGAAATGTCATAGAGTGATGTGCTCTTAGTGAAGTAATTTATAATCTGACTGAATTCATGAAACTCTTTCATCCTGACTGTGGTTTGTATAGGGGACAGATGACTTACAGACACAGATAGGTGGGCCTTATGAGGTAGTTAGTAGCTCCAGTACCACACCCTCCACCTACTCTAGGGAGTCCTCAGCCGCACAAAGATCCTCTCACGTCACTAGGGAATTAAAGATGCCTTATAAAGATTTTGTATAATTTCAGACAGTAGTTTTAAAAGTAACCCTCAGGAGCCCAAACCGGTCCCCGGAAATGTTGCACAATTGTGTTCACAACGTCACCCATTTCTTGTGATATGTTCTGTGCTGAAAAAAAAGATAAATACAAATAAATAAATCAAATCCTGCAATTCGTACACTATGTTACGAATTTGTAAGTGCTTAAGATCCTGTTCAATCTCTTTAGAAATGGAAAGGAGAACGATAGGAGCTACGCTATCATACTGTACTGTGTAGTACAGCGGTTCCCAAACTAGGGATCGTGAACCCATGTGGGGTCGCCTGATATGAAAGTGGGGTCGTGGGAGAATTTCCCAAATCCTAAAGAAAAAAATATACACTACCATTCAAAAGTTTGGGGTCACTTAGAAATCTCCTTGAAAACATACATGAAATCAGTTACAAAATGAATAGGAAATATAGTCAAGACATTGACAAGGTTATAAATAGTGATTTTTTATTGAAATAATAATTGCGTTCTTCAAACTTTGCTATCGTCAAAGAATCCTCCATTTGCAGCAATTACAGCCTTGCAGACCTTTGGCATTCTAGTTGTTAATTTGTTGAGGTAATCTGAAGAGATTTGCTTCCTGAAGCACCTCCCACAAGTTGGATTTGCTTGATGGGCACTTCTTACGTACCATACGGTCAAGCTGCTCCCACAACGGCTCAATAGGGTTGAGATCTGGTGACTGTGCTGGCCACTCCATTATAGACAGAATACCAGCTGACTGCTTCTTCCCTAAATAGTTCTTACATAGTTTGGAGCCGTGCTTTGGGTCATTGTCCTGTTGTAGGAGGAAATTGGCTCCGATTAAGCGCCGTCCACAGGGTATGGCATGTCGTTGCAAAATGGAGTGATAGCCTTCCTTCTTCAAGATCCCTTTTACCGTGTACAAATCTCCCAATTTACCACCACCAAAGCACCCCCAGACCATCACATTGCCTCCACCATGCTTGACAGCATCTTTTCATTTTTTCTGCGTCTCATGAATGTTATTCTTTGTGATCCGAACACCTCAAACTTAGATTTGTCTGTCCATAACATTTTTTTCCAATCTTCCTCTGTCTAGTGTCTGTGTTATTTTGCCCATCTTAATCTTTTCTTTTTATTGGCCAGTCTGAGATATGGCTTTTTCTTTGCAACTCTGCCTAGAAGGCCAGCATCCCGGAGTCGCCTCTTCACTGTTGACATTGAGACGGGTGTTTTGCAGGTACTATTTAATGAAGCTGCCAGTTGAGGACTTGTGAAGCGTTTTTTTCTCAAACTAGACACTCTAATGTACTTGTCCTCTTGCTCAGTTGTGCACCGGGGCCTTTCACTCCTCTTTCTATTCTGGTTAGAGCCAGTTTGCGCTGTTCTGTGAAGGGAGTAGTACACAGCGTTGTACAAGATCTTCAGTTTCTTGGCATTTTCTCGCATTGAATAGCCTTAATTTCTCAGAACAAGAATAGACTGACGAGTTTCAGAAGAAAGTCCTTTGTTTCTGGCCATTTTGAGCCTGTAATCGAACCCACGAATGCTGATGCTCCAGATACTGAACTAGTCTAAAGAAGGCCAGTTTTATTGCTTCTTTAATCAGAACAACAGTTTTCAGCTGTGCTAACATAATTGCAAAATAGTTTTCTAATGATCAATTAGCCTTTTAAAATTATTAACTTGGATTAGCTAACACAACGTGCCAATGGAACACAGGAGTGATGGTTGCTGATAATGGGCCTCTGTACGCCTATGTAGATATTCCATTAAAAATCATCCGTTTCCAGCTACAATAGTCATTTACAACATTAACAATGTCTACACTGTATTTCTGATCAATTTGATGTTATTTTAATGGACAAAAAATTTGCTTTTCTTTCAAAAACAAGGACATTTCTAAGGGACCCCAAACTTTTTAAAGGTAGTGTATATACTGTACAAAAAAATCTATTATAATGTCGTGTTTGTATCTCAAAATCATTGTAATGTGGTTAACCTTAAAAATCTAAATGAAAATTATTCAGTATCTATCATGGGAAAATGCCACACTTGAATTACTCCCACAGTGAATGGCTAGGCCTGCTACGCTATGAAACCACACACTATTGCAGAGACTTTGACATTACCGGACGCAATTGATACGGTGAAAACAACATGTGAGGAGGCAGAGGCACAGAAACTCACAATATCAATATCTTTGTCAGATAACACTGTTAAACAAAGAATTTATGCTCTGAATGATTAAAAAACTCCACAACTAATGCTCTCCAATTGGACGTTAGCTGTGAGGTCCGAGATGCCCATGCATTGACTTTTGTTCGCTATGCATGTCGGGGAATTCTATTCACAAGAACATATATTTCTGTCTCACAATTCCCAAGCATGAAACGGCATAGGGGATGTTCAGTGTGCTGCGTGGCTATACTGATAAAAAACAAATGCTATATGGAATCGACGTGGGCTTTTGCACAGATGGGGCTCCATCTATGGCAGGACGGCGGCAGGCCTCTGCACTCTAGTTATAAATGTCTCTTCCTCTGCCATATGGACGCATTGTATGATACACAAGAACAACTGGCGGCAAAAGAGCTGAGCATCTGTGGCATTGTGTTGTGTGACAAACTGCACATTTTAGAGTGGCCTTTTATTGTCCCCAGCACAAGGTGCACCTGTGTAATGATCATGCTGTTTAATCAGCTTCTTGATATGCCACACCTGTCAGGTGGATGGATTATCTTGGCAAAGGAGAAATGCTTACTAACAGGGATGTAAATACGTTTGTGCACAACATTTTAGAGAAACAAGCTTTTTGTGAGTATGGAACATTTCTGGGATATTTTATTTCAGCTCATGAAACATGGGACCAACACTTTACATGTTGCGTTTATATTTGTTTTCAGTATAGTAACTCCCTTGACTGTATAGTAGAAGCAGCATATAGAACATGTTACTTAACTTAACTGCTTCCCTCTGCTTCTTCAGTGATCAAGTCTTCAGGATAACTTAACTGCTTCCCTCTGCTTCTTCAGTGATCAAGTCTTCAGGATAACTTAACTGCTTCCCTCTGCTTCTTCAGTGATCAAGTCTTCAGGATAACTTAACTGCTTCCCTCTGCTTCTTTAGTGATCAAGTCTTCAGGATAACTTAACTGCTTCCCTCTGCTTCTTCAGGGATCAAGTCTTCAGGATAACTTAACTGTTTCCCTCTGCTTCTTCAGGGATCAAGTCTTCAGGATAACTTAACTGCTTCCCTCTGCTTCTTCAGGGATCAAGTCTTCAGGATAACTTAACTGCTTCCCTCTGCTTCTTCAGGGATCAAGTCTTCAGGATAACTTAACTGCTTCCCTCTGCTTCTTCAGGGATCAAGTCTTCAGGATAACTTAACTGCTTCCCTCTGCTTCTTCAGGGATCAAGTCTTCAGGATAACTTAACTGCTTCCCTCTGCTTCTTCAGGGATCAAGTCTTCAGGATAACTTAACTGCTTCCCTCTGCTTCTTCAGGGATCAAGTCTTCAGGATAACTTAACTGCTTCCCTCTGCTTCTTCAGGGATCAAGTCTTCAGGATAACTTAACTGCTTCCCTCTGCTTCTTCAGGGATCAAGTCTTCAGGATAACTTAACTGCTTCCCTCTGCTTCTTCAGGGATCAAGTCTTCAGGATAACTTAACTGCTTCCCTCTGCTTCTTCAGGGATCAAGTCTTCAGGATAACTCCCAGCAACAAAGAGGAGGTTCAGGTGCTGAAGAAACTCCTGGGAAACATCAAGGTAATGATGTCTTGTCTTCAATAGTCTCTCTCTCTCTCTCTCTCACACACACACACACACACACACACACACACACACACACACACACACACACACACACACACACACACACACACACACACACACACACACACACACACACACACACACACAATTAATCATCATCCCTGATGATTATGACAGAGTGGTTGTTTAAAACCCCCTAAGGTCGATGTCCTCGCCATGAGGGAACCTAATTAGCAGCATAAAAAATAATTATAAAAACCTGTCAGTTTAAGCTAGAGATTTGGATTTTTGCATTGGATGTGTCTCTATCCACCGCATCCGCCTATGTCGCACTTCCGCATCTGCGGTGAAAGGTGACAGAGCTAAAGCGGTGTTTATCAGACCATGAGACATCCTGAAAATCAGTCTTCTCAGAAAATTGTCTGTAGCGTCCGAATGGTTTGGTCTACATACTACTATGACCCCTCTATGGAAAGATGAACACGATGGTGTCAGGAGACTCGTCAAGTGTCAGGAGACTCGTCTGAAGTTGGTACTTCTGTCTGTAGCGTCCAAACCGTTTGGGCTACACCCTGATATGACCCATCTGTGCAAAGGTAAGACTCTCATGTACATGTCAGTTGTTTTGCTCTTGGACACCCACCAGGCCTCACAAGACTCGTCTGAATGCCCCCCCCCCCCGTACCAGTTGGAAAAATGTATGGAAATATGCAGTGCCTTCAGAAAGTATTCAGACCCCTTGACTTTTTCCACATTTTGTTACGTTACAGCCTTATTCTGAAATGGATTAAAAACATGTTTTAAATCCTCAGCAATCTACACACAATAGCCCATAATGTCAAAGCGAAAACTTTTTTTTTGTAGTTGCATTTTTTTTTTTATACCTTATTTACTTAAGTATTCAGACCTTTTGCTATGAGACTCAAAATTGAGCTCAGGTGCATCCTGTTTCCATTGATCATCGTTGAGATGTTTCTAAAACTTGATTAGAGTCCACCTGTGGTAAATTTAATTGATTGGACATG
This sequence comes from Salvelinus namaycush, assembly GCF_016432855.1. Taxonomy (NCBI): domain Eukaryota; kingdom Metazoa; phylum Chordata; class Actinopteri; order Salmoniformes; family Salmonidae; genus Salvelinus; species Salvelinus namaycush. The sequence goes on along the minus strand of NC_052339.1, from coordinate 23,197,454 downwards.
ATTTGGAAAGGCACACACCTGTCTATATAAGGTCCCACAGTTGACAGTGCATGTCAGAGCAAACACCAAGCCATGAGGTCAAAGGAATTGTCCGTAGAGCTCCGGAACAGGATTGTGTCGAGGCACAGATCTGGAAAAGGGTACCAAAACATTTCTGCAGCATTGATGGTCCCCAAGAACACAGTGGCCTCCATCATTCTTATATGGAAGAAGTTGAGAACCACCAAGACTCTTCCTAGAGCTGGCCGTCCGATCAGCCTCAGCAATCTGGGGAGAAGGGCCTTGGTCAGGGAGGTGACCAAGAACCAGATGGTCACTCTGACAGAGCTCTAAGGTTCCTCTGTGGAGATGGGAGAACCTTCCAGAAGGACAACCATTTCTGCAGCACTCCACCAACCAGGCCTTTATGGTAGAATGGCCAGACGGAAGCCACTCCTCAGTAAAAGGCACATGACAGCCTGCTTGGAGTTTGCCAAAAGGCACCTAAAGACTCTCAGACCATGAGAAACAAGATTCTCTGGTCTGATGAAAACAAGATTGAACTCTTTGGCCTGAATGCCAAGCGTCACGTCTGGAGGAAACCTGGCTTCGTCCCTATGGTGAAGCATGGTGGTGGCAGCATCATGCTGTGGGGATGTTTTTCAGCAGCAGGGACTGGGAGACTATTCAGGATCGAGGGAAAGATGAACGGAGCAAAGTACAGAGAGATCATTGATGAAAACCTGCTCCAGAGCGTTCAGGACCTCAGACTGGGGTGAAGGTTTACCTTCCAACAGGACAACAACCCTAAGCACACAGCCAAGACAACACAGGAGTGGCTTCGGGAATAAGTCACTGAATGTTCTTGAGTGGCCCAGTCAGAGCCCGTACTAGAATCCGATTGAGCATCTCGGGAGAGACCTGAAAATAGCTGTGCAGCAACCCTCCCCATCCAACCTGACAGAGCTTGAGAGGATCTGCAAAGAAGAATGGGAGAAACTCCCCAAATAAAGGTGTGCCAAGCTTGTAGCGTCACACTCAATAATAGGAGGGACACTTCAGAACAAACTTCCTTTTTATATTTTTTGGGGACGATCTGTTGTTCCATGTAGTGAATCTGTTATTCAATGCGTTTTGTATGGGCTAATGGCAGTAAGGACAAAAATATTTGTTCATTAAAAAAATATATATATTTTTTTGATACATCAAGAGATCTTAAAATGCAAAATCAAATAGCTAAATTATCCTTGGTATGACCTTCTTAAAACAATTCCATATAGCTTAGTAGAACGGTAAAATAGGCCATGATAAAACCATCAACAGAGAACCATAGTTATCATACTGTAGTTAGTGTACATTCTTCTTCTGGCTAATTTTACAGAGAGGTAAATGAGGCAGTTCACGGTGCAGTCAGAAAGACATCTGGTTCATTGACCGTTGCAGTTGGAAAAACCTTCAGGCTCCTCGGAGAAGGCGAGAAAGCGTCTGCTGTGGCCTGTGACATTCCCAATACCATTTGGGAACAATTACACAGCAATGCCAGGATCACCGGCGACCTTCCTACTCTTTTTTTCCCTTGAAGATAAACTCCCAGCAGTGGGACTGATGTTATTAGTGAAGTATGAAAATAGGCCTGGAACCTGCCTGGGTGGTCAAGGTTAATATATGAAAACTGAGTCGAATTGATAAATTCACGTTTGCCCGTGGATGCAGCCGTCCCACTTTAGAATGTTTTGAGCAGTGGTGGGATATGTTGAGCGGTGTTTGTCAGTGGTGGGATATGTTGAGCTGTGTTTGTCAGTGGTGGGATATGTTGAGCGGTGTTTGTCAGTGGTGGGATATGTTGAGCGGTGTTTGTCAGTGGTGGGATATGTTGAGCGGTGTTTGTCAGTGGTGGGTTATGTTGAGCAGTGTTTGTCAGTGGTGGGATATGTTGAGCAGTGTTTGTCAGTGGTGGGATATGTTGAGCAGTGTTTGTCAGTGGTGGGATATGTTGAGCGGTGTTTGTCAGTGGTGGGATATGTTGAGCGGTGTCTGTCAGTGGTGGGATATGTTGAGCGGTGTTTGTCAGTGGTGGGATATGTTGAGCGGTGTTTGTCAGTGGTGGGATATGTTGAGCGGTGTTTGTCAGTGGTGGGATATGTTGAGCGGTGTTTGTCAGTGGTGGGATATGTTGAGCGGTGTTTGTCAGTGGTGGGATATGTTGAGCGGTGTTTGTCAGTGGTGGGATATGTTGAGCGGTGTTTGTCAGTGGTGGGATTTGTTGAGCGGTGTTTGTCAGTGGTGGGATATGTTGAGCGGTGTTTGTCAGTGGTGGGATATGTTGAGCGGTGTTTGTCAGTGGTGGGATATGTTGAGCGGTGTTTGTCAGTGGTGGGATATGTTGAGCAGTGTTTGTCAGTGGTGGGATTTGTTGAGCAGTGTTTGTCAGTGGTGGGATATGTTGAGCAGTGTTTGTCAGTGGTGGGATATGTTGAGCGGTGTTTGTCAGTGGTGGGATATGTTGAGCGGTGTTTGTCAGTGGTGGGATATGTTGAGCGGTGTTTGTCAGTGGTGGGATATGTTGAGCATTGTTTGTCAGTGGTGGGATATGTTGAGCGGTGTTTGTCAGTGGTGGGATATGTTGAGCAGTGTTTGTCAGTGGTGGGATTTGTTGAGCAGTGTTTGTCAGTGGTGGGATTTGTTGAGCAGTGTTTGTCAGTGGTGGGATATGTTGAGCGGTGTTTGTCAGTGGTGGGATATGTTGAGCGGTGTTTGTCAGTGGTGGGATATGTTGAGCGGTGTTTGTCAGTGGTGGGATATGTTGAGCGGTGTTTGTCAGTGGTGGGATATGTTGAGCAGTGTTTGTCAGTGGTGGGATTTGTTGAGCAGTGTTTGTCAGTGGTGGGATTTGTTGAGCAGTGTTTGTCAGTGGTGGGATATGTTGAGCAGTGTTTGTCAGTGGTGGGATATGTTGAGCAGTGTTTGTCAGTGGTGGGATTTGTTGAGCAGTGTTTGTCAGTGGTGGGATATGTTGAGCAGTGTTTGTCAGTGGTGGGCTGTCTTTAGTTGGTTTGGCTTTGGCTGTTATGGACTGTGTTGGGTCGTATTTCACTGCTAGGGCCTATTTGGCAGTGTTTTAGATATGTTTGGGGTGTGTTGGGAACTGTTTGGGCTGTTATCCTTAGCCAGGTTCAGATAGCTACAGATGTAGGATCTTAATTTGATCACCCTTTTTCAGGAGAAATGTCATGCAGGACATTTTAAACGTTTAGTGTATTTGAGGTAAAAAAAATATTTTGAATGTATCAACCCCTACAATAATGTCCATTAATTATAATCAACATAATAATTGACATTTCCTATTGCTACAGGATTAGAAGTATAGCAAACTGGCTCAAATTAAGATCCTACATCTGTGTTAGGGTTCAGGTTTGGGCTGAACTGTCCTGACAACCAGAAATACTAGCTCAAAGAAACAAGGGACAGATAGGTGGCCAGGTCAACTGACCAATAAAAGCCATGATTTTTTTGTTCTGATGGCTAAATAACCAGATATTGTTTGGTGGACCCACCTTGTTGGTCTTGGTCTGGCCTGAGTCTGTGTCTAAGGAGGGACAGTGGGCCTGAAGACCCTGGAGATGGCGGCTACTGTTTGGACAGCTGCTGTTTTTCTTAGTTTATCCGCGTTGCGCCGCAACGTCCTCTGTGCCAAAGTCACACTCCTCACCTTCACAGAGAGACTGAAGCCAAACAGAGAGAGGAGGCCCTTAAGTGTCACAATATTTAATTGTTGATTCTTATAAATGGATGCCTGTCCACAAAAATACTGAATATGTTGTGCTAGAAATTCTGATATAAGTAAAGATGTTCCTTTCCATGCTTTGAATTGTTGATACTGAGACCATCAAGTGCTACCTCTTATGATAGATCTGTCTAGTGTCAAATGATAGATTGGTCTAGCTTCTCCTGAATCATAAACACTCCAATTGAACTTCATTTTAGCTGCCTTTTGTAGGAGCCAAACATCTACAGTATGTCTCAGAACTGAACTGACGCCTACAGTAGGCCCACTACCTTCCTTTACAGGATTGCCATAAACCATAACAAAACGACCTCAATTTAAAGGTATCCTATAACCGCAAATAAAATCATGTAAACAATCAAGTGATAAAGGATCTAATCCACTGGGATTATATTTCCTAATAAAGCTAAGGAATGCATCTATAAGAGCCTTTACTGTAAACAATTATTGAAAACTGTAACTTGGATCATAGGAGGGCTTCGTAGAGTGAACCATGTTATCTGATAGTGATACACAAGTGATGCTTGGGCATGTGCTGTTTGATTTGTGAGACCGACAAAGAGATGGAGATGTGGAAACATTTACAGTAACAATAGTGCTCTTGGTCATTTGGAAATGCAGCATATAAATTGCAACCGTATCCATTTATGTTGGCTTGGAGTAGCAGAGAAAAGCCGAGGGACCCCATACCATTCTCTTGTGGAACGTTTTTTTTTACCCCTTGTAGCTTGTAGTTTATTTCAAAGCGGGTGCATTGCTTTCTGTTAACTATTAAATTAATGATCTCTTAATAGGCATTTGTGCCAGTCTGTATGATTCTACTCCCGTGCTGAAACCAGAGCCAGCTGGAGCTATGAGACGCTCAGTTCCCGTCAAAGTAAATCACTGAATCGCTGATTCATGCTCCCAAAAAGGTTTATTTTAGAGCGTGGTTGGTTATTATCTTTATGTAAAACCTTGGTTTTGGAGAGCATCAATGGCTGGTCCAGGGTCGACATATCTGTGTTTATTTGGCTGCTAATAGCTGGCTAATGTGTAGGTTATACCAGCTCCAGCTAGCGGTGCTATCTCCTGGCAGCAACTGAAAGGAGAGGCTTTGCTGGCTGCTAACCAGGGGTCAAACAGCAGGGTGTGGGATGTAGAAGGCAGAGGGATGGCTTGACTGGGCTATTAATTGTGTGTGTGTGTGTGTGTGTGTGTGTGTGTGTGTGTGTGTGTGTGTGTGTGTGTGTGTGTGTGTGTGTGTGTGTGTGTGTGTGTGTGTGTGTGTGTGTGTGTGTGTGTGTGTGTGTGTGTGTGTGTGTGTCTCGTCATCAGCATTCCCTTGACCTGCTCGTCAATCCGTAACCCATAGCATTGATCTAGACTCCAGGTCATAGTGTGCTGTGGAGAACAGCCTTGAATGTTAAAGCTTTGCTATTGTCTATCTTCCCAGAAGCCCTGGGTTTGTTAGCAGTAGGAACTGTGGGTTCAGGAAGGGGAGCAAGGTTGTTTGGGTGGTGCAGGAGTGTCTCACCGTGTCTTACGGACAATCTGTGTGTGTCCGTGGATCCCTATTACTAACTAACTCTCTCTCTGTGTCTCGGTCTCTGTCTCTCTGTCTCTCTCTCTCTCCCTCTCAGGTCGACCTATGGCAGCCCAACAGTGCCTCTCTGATCCGACACAATGCCACTGTGGACGTGCACGTGAGACGGAACGACACACGAGGGCTACGGACACGCCTCCAGAAAGAACACATAGATTTTAAGTAAGGGCTTAGAGACTACTCCATATTTCACCCTGAACAGTAAAGACAATGACCATAATAACATCTGAGCCATTCCTAGCCCGGTGCCCCTCCGCCTCACCACTCCCCCTGTCGTTAACCCATCCACTCCCACAGGAAGAGGAACATCTGTTCCCCAAAAAGGGTGTCGCGAGGTGCCTTTTCAAAGCACACATGCACACATGCACACACACAAAACACACACACAAAACATGGACTACAACCCTATTCGCTTTCAAAAGCAGCCCTTTCATCTTTTCTCCCCATCAATCATCACAATGATGGAGTTTATCAAAGAAGCCACAGCCAGAAATACTCCCATTGTCATCCCTATCCTCAGGGAAGACTTTACTCCTCTCTCTCTCTGGCTCTCGCTCTCTCTGGCTCTCTCTCTCTGGTTCTCTCTCTGGCTCTCTCTCTGGCTCGCTCTCTCTCTGCTCTCTCGCTCTCTGGCTCTCTCTCTGGCTCTCTCGCTCTCTGGCTCTCTCTCTGGTTCTCTCTCTGGCTCTCTCTCTGGCTCTCTCTCTCTCTGGCTCGCTCTCTCTCTGGCTCTCTCGCTCTCTGGCTCTCTCTCTGGCTCTCGCTCTCTGGCTCTCTCTCTGGCTCGCTCTCTCTCTGGCTCGCTCTCTCTCTGGCTCTCTCTCTCTCTGGCTCTCTCTCTGGCTCTCTCTCTGGCTCTCTCTCTGGCTCTCGCTCTCTGGCTCTCTCTCTGGCTCTCTCGCTCTCTGGCACTCTCTCTGGCTCTCTCGCTCTCTGGCTCTCTCTCTGGCTCTCGCTCTCTGGCTCTCTCTCTGGCTCTCTCTCTGGCTCTCGCTCTCTGGCTCTCTCTCTCTCTGGCTCTCTTTCTGGCTCTCTCTCTGGCTCTCTCTCTGGCTCTCTCTCTGGCTCTCTCACTCTCTGCCTCTCTCTCTGGCTCTCTCGCTCTCTGGCTCTCTCTCTGGCTCTCTCGCTTTCTGGCTCTCTCTCTGGCTCTCTCTCTGGCTCTCTCCTCTCTTTCTCTCTCTTGCTCTCTCTCTCTTTTGCTCTCTCTCTCTCTCTTGCTCTCTCTCTCTCTTGCGCTCTCTCTCTCTCTCTCGCTCTCTCTTTCTCTCTTCTCTCTTTCTCTCTCTCACTCTTTCTCTCTCGCTCTCCTCTTGCTCCTTCTCTTGCTCTCTCCTCTTTCTCTTGCTCTCTCCTCTTTCTCTCGCTCTCTCGCTCGCTCACTCTCTTGCTCTCTCATGCTCGCTCTCTTGCTCGCTATCTCTCTTTCTTGCTCGCTCTCCCTCTTTCTTTCTTGCTCGCTCTCTCTCGTTCTCTCTTGCTCTCGCTCTCTCTTTCTCTCTCGCTCTCCTCTTGCTCTCTCTCTTGCTCTCTCTCTCGCTCTCTCTCTCGCACGCTCTCTTGCTCTCTCATCTCTCCTTCCTTTGACTATTCATAGATGTATATTTCCTCAGTATGGGCCAGGGAGCCATAGAGATCTGAGGCTGGTGGGGTGATGGGTTTCAGTATTTACAGTCTGAGAGCGTTTGGGGGATAATTTGTATTAGATGAAAAAAGCTATGGGTGATGGGTTCACATGAGAGGGGACTAAAATCCCACATCTTAGCTGGGAAATGCGTGTAGTTATTCATAAAATGTCATGCATTCAAACACTTTGATTTCTGTCCACATTTTTCTGTTTTGTCATCCTGTGGTCAATGTTAGCTGAGCTAGACTATGACAAAACTACTCTCATCTCATTTGTGGGATGTCAAAGAATGTCAATGACAGATGTAGCCTTTCCTGATGTTATGAGAATAGTTTTTACCGAATAAGTGTCTCTCCACGCTGTCTCTCCACGCTAGGACACGCTGTCTCTCCACGCTAGGACACGCTGTCTCTCCACGTTAGGACACGCTGTCTCTCCACGCTAGGACACGCTGTCTCTCCACGCTAGGACACGCTGTCTCTCCACGCTAGGACACGCTGTCTCTCCACGTTAGGACACGCTGTCTCTCCACGCTAGGACACGCTGTCTCTCCACGCTAGGACACGCTGTCTCTCCACGCTAGGACACGCTGTCTCTCCACGCTAGGACACGCTGTCTGTCCAAGCTAGGACACGCTGTCTCTCCATGCTAGGACACGCTGTCTCTCCACACTAGGACACGCTGTCTCTCCACGCTAGGACACGCTGTTCCACGCTAGGAAACGCTGTCTCTCCACGCAAGGACGCGCTGTCTCTCCACGCTAGGACGCGCTGTCTCTCCACGCTAGGACGCGCTGTCTCTCCACGCTAGGACGCGCTGTCTCTCCACGCAAGGACGCGCTGTCTCTCCACGCAAGGACGCGCTGTCTCTCCACGCTAGGACGCGCTGTCTCTCCACGCAAGGACGCGCTGTCTCTCCACGCTAGGACGCGCTGTCTCTCCACGCTAGGACGCGCTGTCTCTCCACGCTAGGACGCGCTGTCTCTCCACGCTAGGACGCGCTGTCTCTCCACGCTAGGACGCGCTGTCTCTCCACGCTAGGACGCGCTGTCTCTCCACGCTAGGACGCGCTGTCTCTCCACGCTAGGACGCGCTGTCTCTCCACGCTAGGACGCACTGTCTCTCCACGCAAGGACGCGCTGTCTCTCCACAGAAGGACAAAGTCACTGGTCTCTCTGCTTAGTTTTCTTACTTGAATAAACAAAGTTATGATAAGAGGAAGATCATCAAGACTAAAATGTATTTTCAATAAAAACATGACTCTAAAACACACTTACGCTCCTCTCGCCACAGGGTGTTCATATCTAACCTTCAGAGGGAAATTGAAAAGCAGACGGGACATCGCTCTTCCCGCAAGAGGAGGTCTGAATCCCAATATGACTATGAGGTGTACCACTCTCTGGAGGAGGTAGGTGGGAGACAAACACACATACACACACACACACACACTTTTCACCCCAAACCCACAGCTCTTTGCTGTTTATTTCTCTAGAGAAACCAGGAGTCTTTGAGATGTGTGCATTTGCATCCAGCTTCCTGAATGTTGAATCTATGATCCCCATTGTCACGGCCCGAATGCATTCCACTGTGAGATAGGGGGAACCAGGGAGACTTTCCAACTGCCTTCACCAACCCATCATTACACAGCGTTGAACCCATCCTCACACACACATACACACACACACACACGCACGCGCACGCACGCACGCACACACACACACACACGCAAACACATCAATGATCTATGATTTACACAGCTCATACATTTATACAAAAGGCAGACCGTATCAGTTGGTTTCAGATTCAAGCACATTTCATATCTTAAGTCTCTAATGTGATACATCTTGAACCTTTTGAAGTGGGCCAAAAACATCCCTTTACATTCATCATCTGTATGTAGCATGGCCACACTGTTCTCCACACACCATTCTAGAGAGGGGGAAATACTTTCCACCACCTCCGTCCAGGGCTGTTAAGGGTCTGTATGGTTCAGTGTGTTGGATTAAGGGTCTGTATGGTTCAGTGTGTTAGATTAAGGGTCTGTATGGTTCAGTGTGTTAGATTAAGGGTCTGTATGGTTCAGTGTGTTAGATTAAGGGTCTGTATGGTTCAGTGTGTTAGATTAAGGGTCTGTATAGTTCAGTGTGTTAGATTAAGGGTCTGTATAGTTCAGTGTGCTAGATTAAGGGTCTGTATAGTTCAGTGTGCTAGATTAAGGGTCTGTATAGTTCAGTGTGTTAGATTAAGGGTCTGTATAGTTCAGTGTGTTAGATTAAGGGTCTGTATAGTTCAGTGTGTTAGATTAAGGGTCTGTATAGTTCCGTTCAGTGTGTTAGATTAAGGGTCTGTATAGTTCCGTTCAGTGTGTTAGATTAAGGGTCTGTATAGTTCAGTGTGTTAGATTAAGGGTCTGTATGGTTCAGTGTGTTAGATTAAGGGTCTGTATAGTTCCGTTCAGTGTGTTAGATTAAGGGTCTGTATAGTTCCGTTCAGTGTGTTAGATTAAGGGTCTGTATAGTTCAGTGTGTTAGATTAAGGGTCTGTATAGTTCAGTGTGTTAGATTAAGGGTCTGTATAGTTCCGTTCAGTGTGTTAGATTAAGGGTCTGTATAGTTCAGTGTGTTAGATTAAGGGTTTGTATGGTTCAGTGTGTTAGATTAAGGGTCTGTATAGTTCCGTTCAGTGTGTTAGATTAAGGGTCTGTATAGTTCAGTGTGTTAGATTAAAGGAAAACATAGGGGTAACTGAGTGGGTGTGAAGACACATGGAAAGAATTGAATGGTTATATTACAAAAATGGGGACCTACGTGCTATCAGCTCCAGGATAAGTGTGTGTGTGCGTGCCCGTGTCAGTGTCAGTGTGTGTGTGTGTGTGTGTGTGTGTGTGTGTGTGTGTGTGTGTGTGTGTGTGTGTGTGTGTGTGTGTGTGTGTGTGTCGATTCCCCCATGGAATTAGCTACAACAAAGATTTACTGCCATGCTGCCTGGCGTGAAATGTGCAAGGCCTACTGTTATAGGATGGCCTATCCTGGTGCCTTGTTTTCTGATAGGCTGGCCTATCCTGATGCCTTGTTATCCTCATTCTAATGGCTAAATGACCATATCATTAGTCTTTTAGCTTTTTGAGTTTCTCTACTTAGATCCAGAGTTGGATGTTTGAGATGAACAGGACCCATCCTCACCTGGTGGACATGTTCTCTATAGGGAGGTCATATGAAGGCAGGCCCCTCTATATACTTCAGGTAGGACACACACACACACACACACACACACACACACACACACACACACACACACACACACACACACACACACACACACACACACACACACACACACACACACACACACACACACACACACACACACACACACACACACACACACACACACACTATGTTGGTTAACTGACTGTTGTCCTCTCCTGTCCTGTCCTGTTAGCTAGGAAAGAGAACACGGTCCTATAAGAAGGCCGTGTGGATAGACTGTGGGGTCCACGCCAGAGAGTGGATCGGACCAGCCTTCTGTCAGTGGTTTGTCAAAGAGGTAAGTTCCTTTCGTCTGCCTTGACAAGTCCTTAAGGGAAGCAGTGTCTGCTCTGCTGTTTTTACCTTGCTTTCTAATATGAGACTGACCAGCAGGACTGTGGTCCTGGAGGCTGGGAGCTGTGCACCTCTTACTTACTTACTTACTGTAGACAACATTGTAAATCACAGTGTTTTAACCTTTTTAAACCTGTGTTGCTCTGTAGTCAAATGAGTCCATAAATGAGCAGTTTCACAATCCAAATTATCTAAACAACACTTTGGTTGTTGAACGTATCCAAAATAATAGCTGGGGAAGCTGCTGCCTGCTGTCTGTCTCTGGTGCTGTCTGTCTCTGCTGCTGTCTCTGGTGCTGTCTGTCTCTGGTCCTGTCTGTCTCTGGTCCTGTCTGTCTCTGGTGCCGTCTGTCTCTGGGGCCGTCTGTCTCTGGGGCCGTCTGTCTCTGGGGCCGTCTGTCTCTGGGGCCGTCTGTCTCTGGTGCCGTCTGTCTCTGCTGCTGTCTGTCTCGGCTGCTGTCTGTCTCTGCTGCCGTGTCTGGTGCTGTCTGTCTCTGGTGCCGTCTGCCTCTGGTGCCGTCTGTCTCTGGGGCTGTCTGTCTCTGGTGCCGTCTGTCTCTGGTGCCGTCTCCCTCTGGGGCCGTCTGTCTCTGGGGCCGTCTGTCTCTGGTGCCGTCTGTCTCTGGTGCCGTCTGTCTCTGGGGCTGTCTGTCTCTGGTGCCGTCTGTCTCTGGAGCCGTCTGTCTCTGGCGCCGTCTGTCTCTGGCGCCGTCTGTCTCTGGTGCCGTCTGTCTCTGGTGCCGTCTGTCTCTGGGGCCGTCTGTCTCTGGTGCCGTCTGTCTCTGGGGCCGTCTGTCTCTGGTGCCGTCGGTCTCTGGTGCCGTCTGCCTCTGGTGTCGTCTACCTCTGGTGTCGTCTACCTCTGGTGCTGTGTCTCGTGCCGTCTGTCTCTGGTGCTGTCTGTCTCTGGCGCCGTCTGTCTCTGGGGCCGTCTGTCTCTGGGGCCGTCTGTCTCTGGTGCCGTCGGTCTCTGGTGCCGTCTGTCTCTGGAACTGTCTGTCTCTGGGGCTGTCTGTCTCTGGGGCCGTCTGTCTCTGGGGCCGTCTGTCTCTGGAACTGTCTGTCTCTGGGGCTGTCTGTCTCTGGTGCTGTCTGTCTCTGGTGCCGTCTGCCTCTGGTGCCGTCTGACTCTGGGGCTGTCTGTCTCGGCTGCTGTCTGTCTCTGGTGCCGTTTCCCTCTGGGGCCGTCTGTCTCTGGGGCCGTCTGTCTCTGGTGCCGTCTGTCTCTGGTGCCGTCTGTCTCTGGTGCCGTCTGTCTCTGGAACCGTCTGTCTCTGGGGCCGTCTGTCTCTAGTGTCGTCTGCCTCTGGTGTCGTCTACCTCTGGTGCTGTGTCTCGTGCCGTCTGTCTCTGGGGCCGTCTGTCTCTGGTGCCGTTGGTCTCTGGTGCTGTGTCCGGTGCCGTCTGTCTCTGGTGCCGTCTGTCTCTGGGGCTGTCTGTCTCTGGGGCTGTCTGTCTCTGGTGGCGTCTGTCTCTGGGGCCGTCTGTCTCTGGGACTGTCTGTCTCTGGGGCCGTCTGTCTCTGGGGCCGTCTGTCTCTGGTGCCCTCTGTCTCTGGTGCCGTCGGTCTCTGGTGCTGTCTGTCTCTGGTGCCGTTTCCCTCTGGGGCCGTCTGTCTCTGGTGCCGTCTGTCTCTGGTGCCGTCTGTCTCTGGTGCCGTCTGTCTCTGGTGCCGTCTGTCTCTGGTGCCGTCTGTCTCTGGTGCCGTCTGTCTCTGGTGTCGTCGGTCTCTGGTGCCGTCTGTCTCTGGTGCTGTCTGTCTCTGGTGCTGTGTCTGGTGCCGTCTGTCTCTGGTGCCGTCTGTCTCTGGTGCCGTTTGTCTCTGGTGCCGTCTGTCTCTGGTGCCGTCTGTCTCTGGTGCCGTCTGTCTCTGGTGCCGTTTGTCTCTGGTGCCGTCTGTCTCTGGTGCCGTCTGTCTCTGGTGCTGTCTGTCTCTGGTGCTGTGTCTGGGGCCGTCTGTCTCTGGTGCTGTCTGTCTCTGGTGCCGTCTGTCTCTGGTGCCGTCTGTCTCTGGGGCCGTCTGTCTCTGGTGCCGTCTGTCTCTGGGGCCGTCTGTCTCTGGTGCCGTCTGCCTCTGGTGTCGTCTACCTCTGGTGTCGTCTACCTCTGGTGCTGTGTCTCGTGCCGTCTGTCTCTGGTGCTGTCTGTCTCTGGCGCCGTCTGTCTCTGGGGCCGTCTGTCTCTGGGGCCGTCTGTCTCTGGTGCCGTCGGTCTCTGGTGCCGTCTGTCTCTGGAACTGTCTGTCTCTGGGGCTGTCTGTCTCTGGGGCCGTCTGTCTCTGGGGCCGTCTGTCTCTGGAACTGTCTGTCTCTGGGGCTGTCTGTCTCTGGTGCTGTCTGTCTCTGGTGCCGTCTGCCTCTGGTGCCGTCTGACTCTGGGGCTGTCTGTCTCGGCTGCTGTCTGTCTCTGGTGCCGTTTCCCTCTGGGGCCGTCTGTCTCTGGGGCCGTCTGTCTCTGGTGCCGTCTGTCTCTGGTGCCGTCTGTCTCTGGTGCCGTCTGTCTCTGGAACCGTCTGTCTCTGGGGCCGTCTGTCTCTAGTGTCGTCTGCCTCTGGTGTCGTCTACCTCTGGTGCTGTGTCTCGTGCCGTCTGTCTCTGGGGCCGTCTGTCTCTGGTGCCGTCGGTCTCTGGTGCTGTGTCCGGTGCCGTCTGTCTCTGGTGCCGTCTGTCTCTGGGGCTGTCTGTCTCTGGGGCTGTCTGTCTCTGGTGGCGTCTGTCTCTGGGGCCGTCTGTCTCTGGGACTGTCTGTCTCTGGGGCCGTCTGTCTCTGGGGCCGTCTGTCTCTGGTGCCCTCTGTCTCTGGTGCCGTCGGTCTCTGGTGCTGTCTGTCTCTGGTGCCGTCTGTCTCTGGTGCCGTCTGTCTCTGGTGCCGTCTGTCTCTGGTGCTGAATCACTACTATATGCATCAGTCAAACTCTCTTGTCAACATAGTGAACATCTGTCAAATGTAGTTGCACAATGTTGTAGACATTTCAGAGGGCCTGTTCAAGATTAAAACAATGTGAAACATTGTGTAACCTTTGGCTCTTGAACACACCCCGGACGTTCAGTTGCATCCAATCACCACCAGCATCAATATCCTCTGCAGTTCAGATAATTAGTGGAACTATCATAACTACCACACACACACACACACACACACACACACACACACACACACACACACACACACACACACACACACACACACACACACACACACACACACACACACACACACACACACACACACACCCCAACAAACACACGCACCCCAACAAACACACACCCAGCACACACACATCCCAACACACACACACCCCAACAAACACACACCCAGCACACACATACACATTTCTGGCTGTACTCTGTGTATCCTGTCTCTGTTTGGAACCCTTACAACCATTTCAACAGAGAGCAGGGAGAGTGAAGCGTCACACATGATTAGGTCAAATGGAATCAACCCAAACTAGCTTGAAATGCCAGACCTCTACTATAACATTGTTATACCATAGCATATCATGTCTAGCAGGGGGTTATGTCACTCCAGATGAGTGCGTACAAGGAGGGTATTGAGAGACATTGAGAGTTTGTACAAGGACACACTCTTATGTTGGAGAAGACCAATGTGCTGTGGAGGTAAGCAGCGTTAATATCTAACTTTGGCCACTTGGGGGCAGAGCTCTGTCTCTCTACAAGTCTACAAAATCAGATTAACCTTGGCCTGAGCCTGATTACCGTGAAGGTACAGTATTACCTCACCAACAATCTGCTTTCTCCAATCCTCCACTGGAGCCTGAATCAATTAACACACTCCTGGGGTAACGTCTGTCTGTCTGTAGTAGCCCTCAACCACAGTGACACTGTTCAGTCACAGGTGTGTCTTATCATTGGCTAATCCTCTGCCATTACCCCACTGGTCCCCTCATAACAATTATTGTATAGACATAAAATGGAGTGTGACCACTCTTGGGATAGTTTGGGATTTTTATGTATCTGCGTCCAGTATGAAGGAAGTTAGCGGTCGTTTTTATCCTAACCGACTTACAGTCATGTGTGCATTATTATTTTTTACTTATGGGTGGTCCCAGGAATCGAACCCACTATGCTCTACCAACTGAGCTACAGGTGACCACTTACTGCCTACATTCTCCATTCCCACTCCACACTACCTTAGTACTATTAATTATGAATTATTATTCACCAACTGGAAAGTATTCTGACTGGTGAAATACACAGGTGATATAGCTTATGGTTCATTGTGATCATGTTACCTGTCATGGTATTATAAACCTGTTGTTGTTGTAGGCTCTGCATTCCTACCAGTATGACTCTGTGATGAGACGACTGATGAACCAGCTCAACTTCTACATCATGCCTGTCTTCAACGTTGACGGATATCACTTCAGCTGGACTACGGTAGCTACAAATACCCCTCTCTCTCTCTCTGCCCTAGCTAGCATTTGACACAACATATGTATTTAAGGAGACATGTTATTAATATCTTCATAGCTACTTTGTGTCACTGTATGCACCGTATTTGGATAGACTATGGTTGCCAGTGGTAATTATTTTTGCCCCCAGGATCGTTTCTGGAGAAAAACCAGGTCCAAAAACGCCAAGTACCACTGCAGAGGTGTTGACGCCAACAGGAACTGGAAAGTCAAGTGGTGTGGTGAGTTTCTTTTTTAATCTATCCTGTATGGAGGCCCCAATAATGAAAGTATTTGAGACACAGTGCTGTGTGTGTGTGTCTCTCCTCTCTCTGTCCTCTGCTTTTCCTTCCCATACTGTTGGGAGACGTGTCTCCTGGCGCTCTGCCTGCTTAATTAGTGTAAGCTGTGGATTAAATGTTTGTGTGGTGATGACACCACCCGTTTGATATGATTTTGGTGGTGCTGAGCTGGGGGTGGGGGTCCTCGGGGGGTGGGCTGGTAATTCATCACTCAGGGAGGGAGGTTGGTTTCATGTGTGGTAATTGGAATCTGAAACGAGAAAGGATAGATATTTACAGCAAGAAAAGAGAAGGAGAGAAAGGGTCATATGGGGTAATATATAAGGGCGCAACAGGGTAATATAGAAAGAGCATGTGATACTAATTATCTCCAAGGTCTGTACAAGACAGTGGCTGGTGTTAAAGATATTCTCACATGTAGCAGATATGGCTATAGGCCCTGAGTTTTTCCTGACCACGGGACCTAACCAGGAAAACTCTGGGCCCTTAAATCAAACCTGCTACATTGGATTATCCAGCTGCTGTAAATGCAGGCTAGAATACAATAAAAGATCCACTGCCTTGACCTTTAACTTGACCAGGAAAAACTCTTGGCCCTAGCTATAGCATGAAAAGAGGCCCTAATTATGAGAATAGGCAATAGGCAAATGGTTACTGAAACATTTGTTTTTTTCTGGGAACCAATCATGGACTCTCAATGTTGGACGATACCAGGGGTAATTTACTGTCTAATTTGAATCCGTTAATTAATTTAGGATATTGTTTATCACGCTGTTTGAACTATACATAGACATGGCTCATTCCCTGTTGGATTTACATATGCAAATGTTAATTAGACCCAGTGTTTTGAGGTGCTGCTTGTTGCTCACGGGCAAATCTCTTAGATCATGCTCAGTCTTGTCTGTCAGCAGGTTACACCAAGTTGAGTTTCTCACATTTATTTTTGGATTACTCATTTACATCATTCAAGGAGACATACTGTAGTTGGAGGGTTTTGTATATTTGTGGATAGAATACATGCATATTGCAAAGCTATGAGAAATAGAGAGAGGCCATTTTGTGAGTTATCATGTATAAAACAATTGTTGGCAGGCAACAGTGTGACAGTTGGTCCCAAGAACATTTTGAATTGATAAAATGTCAACAGGCTGTGTGGAATAAAAATATGTCCTGGTCAATTTGGTCATCTAGCAGATGGCAGACACTCTCACCCAGAGCAACTTACTTTACACCAAATGCACTCAAATAAGGAAGCTGAAACAACTGCATTCCGACATTTTTGTGTATTGTATCCTCTGCAATTTTTGGTATATGTATCTGTTGCCTGGTGTAAAACGTTTATGTATTTTAAATTGTCACATAAAATAAAATCAAACCTAACCCAATACTAATATCCTATAAAAAAACGTTTTGGGTATAATTCCAGTATAAACTCGTGTAACCTCTCTGTATGTACACCCCTTAATACTGTATGATCATACTAAGTAACAGTACCTTCCCTGTTGTTGTTCCCCCTGCCAGAGGAGGGTGCATCCTCCCAACCCTGTGATGACACGTACTGCGGACCCTTCCCCGAGTCCGAGCCGGAGGTCAAGGCGGTTGCCAAGTTCCTGCGGAAGCACAAGAAGCGTGTCAAGGCCTACATCTCCATCCACGCCTACGCCCAAATGTTGCTCTACCCCTACTCCTATAAATACGCCACCATCCCTAACTTCAACTGTGTGGTGAGAGACAGATCTGTGACCACAATCAATCAATGTTGTTGCAACACATATTGGAATTTAATAAATAATTGGAATGTAATGATTGTTTAACCCCTCTTACAGGAGTCAGCTGCACACAATGCAGTGACTGCCCTGTACTCTGCCTATGGAGTGAGGTATAGATATGGACCTGCCTCCACCACACTGTGTGAGTTATACACACGCTCTACTTCCTGGCATTACCTTACTTCAGCAGAACACTGGAAAACACTCCGAAAACTTTGATCGCATAATATTAAGATCAAATATTAGAATTCCTCCCATACACATGTTTAGCTGTGGTAAAATCCCCTCCTTGAATCCAAACTGTTTTATTTGATCTGACGCCAACAGATGTCAGCTCAGGCAGCTCCATGGACTGGGCCTATAGGAACGGGATCCCTTATGCCTTTGCCTTTGAACTGCGGGACACAGGCTACTTTGGCTTCCTGTTACCTGAAGCCCTGATCAACCCCACCTGTACTGAGACCATGAGAGCAGTGAAGACCATCTCATCAGGCCTACTGAAGAAGTGTGAGACAGGGATGCATCAGCTGGACAGGGAGCGATATCCATATCTCTGAGATATACAGACAATTATCTCTGCATCTGCTATTTACGGGCGGTGGGTTATTGTGTCAAAAAGGATTATGCAAGCCTTAAAGGGATAGTTCGGGATTTTATCTACTTACCTAGAGTGAGATTAAAATGTTTATGTATCTGCATGCAGTTTGAAAGAAGTTACTAACTAGTGTTAGGGCAATTGCTAACTTGCTTTATTAGCATTGGCTCTTGAAATGATCTCTAATTTCCTTCATATTGGATGCAGATACATAAAAATCCTGAGCTATCCCTTTAATGTTTATCCAAGAGTGGTCACACTCCCTTTTATGTCTGTATGTTAGAGGCTATAATAGTGGTACTTGAAAATGACCTCAAACAATTATTTAGATGTCAGATGACATAACTTCACCTTGTACTATAATAACTTGACTATCTACAAAGTGTACAGTGGACATAAGCACTTGAATGCCATTTTCAAGAGACTGATATTGCATTTCACAGCACTTTTTTAAAACCAAGACTTTCTCCTGAACTTACTGTTTTCACCCTTCAAAACTTCACTATCTGGAGCACCATCAGCTAACTGCTCTAGATGTCTTCCAAATGTATTTTACATTAATTGTGATAGAACATCAGCTTATTTAGCAAAGCACATTTAGTTTCTATGGTACAAACAACAAGAATGCCTATAGTATCATTAAAGGGATTGTTCACCCAAATTACAAAATGACATATTGGTTTTCTTACCCTGTAAGCAGTCTATGGACAAGGTATGACAGCACTCAAAGTTTTAGTTTTGTTAGCTGGCCAGTGTTTTGAAATACTAACTTTTATCTAATGCAAGTCAATGGTACATATATTAACATTTTCACGCTTCATGTCCAAGTCATCCTAAAGTATCAAAAATGTATTAGATTTTTCCACTAAAGCAAAAAAAGTTAGCATTTGAAACAGTGGCCAGTTATACAAAACCAAAGTATGGATTGCTGTCATACCTTGTCCATAGACTGCTTACTTGGTGAGGAAATGTGTCATTTGAGTGAACTTTTCCTTTAACAAACTGCCTTCAAATGGACTTTACATCTCTTTATGCTTTTCAGTTG
This sequence comes from Salvelinus namaycush, assembly GCF_016432855.1. NCBI lineage: Eukaryota > Metazoa > Chordata > Actinopteri > Salmoniformes > Salmonidae > Salvelinus > Salvelinus namaycush. The sequence continues at coordinate 23,178,757 of NC_052339.1, read as the reverse complement.
CTGACTTATATAGTCAGTGGTAAAGGACACATTTCTATCATTTTTTTTAAAGAGGAAATGTTTACTTTTGATAGAAAGTGCCCAGGACATTTACTGAATTGTAATAAATGGTATTTCTTTTTTATGAGGTTGTCACATGTGGATACTTTCGTTGTCATTACTAGCATTATACATATTTCAATAACATAATTTGACATAACAGGAGTGTAATATCATGTGTGGTGGTGTAACAGTGATGCAGCAGCATATGTTTTCAAGGGATGCAATGAAGCAAGTTTAAAAGGTCAAAAAAACATATTGGCTCAACCTCCTCCCAATCCTGTCTCTTGCAGTTTTATTTGAGAACTGTCTGCTACTGTTATTTCCATAGTAATGAGCAAGTGTCTGTTTTTCCCTGGAAGTCTAGCTTGTTTTAATTCATTCTAACAAGACGCAGCGTGCCGTGTTTCTGGGGCCCTGCAACTACACACTCATATACCACCCTGTTTAATCCAATCATTGTGTATTTGTGCAAACAGTTGCTGCCCACTCTCACAATTGACATAGATTAATTTGGATCAATTATTGTTCCAATTTGATGTGGATGACAATGATGACTTGGCACCAGATGGATCAGAGTTAGGTTTCTTTCTACTTCTAAAGTTGTTGTTCTCCCTCCCTCACCCCGCCACCCCAAACACTCTTGGTCACAACACTAAATCATTAATGAAGAAGGATCCTTGTACTGAATGTTTTGTCTGTCTCATTGCTAGACATCCTGTGTGGGTGTGAGAGACTGCATGTGTGAGACTAGTAAGAATGTAGTGGGATTGTCCCTCTTGCCTCCCACCTGGGTATAAAGTGCTAGTAGTTGCTCTGGAAAAGCAACCGAGACACAGAGAGACGTTCATCTTCAAAATTGTCAGGTGATGTTCCAGTATTGACAGATTTAGAGGTGTCAGGGTTTTTCCATTCCATAAAAGACAAAATGCTTTGCTACCACGATATTATTTCTCTATCATATAGTTTTTAACTAAGACGCAAAATGGTAAGGTTTGAGTGCCACTTTCAATAGCAGCACTTTGTGTGCCAGTGAGCAAATCACAGCTTTTAGCTTCAATTGTGATCAGGTACTCTCTTCCATAGTGCCTCTTCCTTAGCTGACACTGCAGTTTTGGTTGCCTTTCACTTCTCAACAAATAAACAACATCATGGCTCACTTTCAAGAGTGCAGCATCACCGTCCCTTTGGTGAAACGGCTTGACTGCAGGTACCAAACAAAGGAAAAGGCTGGAGTAGTATTTTGTTCAAATCACATCAAATCAAAAATCACATCAAATCAAAAATCACATCAAATTTGATTGGTCATGTCACGTTCCTGACCTGTTTTCTGTTGTTTTGTATGTGTTTAGTTGGTCAGGGCGTGAGTTGGGGTGGGTATTCTATGTTGTGTGTCTAGTTCGTCTGTTTCTGTGTTCAGCCTAATATGGTTCTCAATCAGAGACAGCTGTCAATCATTGTCCCTGATTGAGAATCATATAAAGGTGGCTTGTTTTGTGTTGGGGATTGTGGGTGGTTGTTTCCTGTCTCTGTGTTTGTGTTCTGCACCAGATAGGACTGTCTCGGCTTTCACGTTTGTTATTTTGTTATTTGTTAATGTTCATTGTTTATTGGTTAATTAAACATGTTGAACACTAACGGCGCTGCATTTTGGTCCTCTCCTTCATCCCAGGAAGAAAGCCGTTACAGAACCACCCACCAAACAAGGATCAAGCAGCGTGGCAACGGGCAGCAGCGACAGCAGCAGCGGTACCAGAATGGTCATGGGAGCAAATATTTAACGGAGAAGGACCCTGGGCTAAGGTTGGAGAAGATCGCCTCTCTCGGGAAGAGATGGAGGCAGCTAAAGCCCAGGAGCGGTGGTCTGAGGAGGCAGCACGGAAGCGGGGCTGGAAGCCCGTGAAGAAACCCCAAAAATTTCTTGGGGGGGGGGGCTAAAGGGTAGTGTGGCGAGGGCAGGTAGGAAACCTGCGCCCACTTCCCATGCTTACCGTGGAGAGCGAGAGTACGGGCAGACACCGTGTTACGCAGTAGAGCGCATGGTGTCTCCTGTACGTGTTCATAGCCCGGTGCGGGTTATTCCACCTCCCCGCACTAGCCGGGCTAGATTGAGCATTGAGCCAAGTGCCACGAAGCCGGCTCTACATATCTGGCCTCCAGTACGTCTCCTCGGGCCGGTGTACATGGCACCAGCCTTACGCATGGTGTCCCCGGTTCGCCAACACAGCCCAGTGCGGGTTATTCCACCTCCCCGCACTGGACGGGCTACGGGGAGCATTCAACCAGGTAAGGTTGGGCAGGCTCAGTGCTCAAGGGAGCCAGTACGCCTGCACGGTCCGGTATATCCGGCGCCACCTTCCCGCCCCAGCCCAGTACCTCCAGTTCCAGCACCCCGCACTCGCCTTATGGTGCGTGGCCCCAGCCCAGTACCACCAGTGCCTACACCACGCACCAGGCTTCCAGTGCGTCTCCAGAGCCCTGTTCCTCCTCCACGTACTCTCCCTGTGGTGCGTGTCTCCAGCCCAGTGCCTCCAGTTCCGGCACCACGCACCAAGCCTCCTGTGCGTCTCCAGAGCCCTGTACGCACTGTGCCTTCTCCCTGCACTCGCCCTGAGGTGCGTGCCCTCAGCCCGGTACCACCAGTGCCGGTACCACGCACCAGGCCTATAGTGCGCATCGAGAGTCCAGTGTGCCCTGTTCCTGCTCCCCGCACTAGCCTTGAGGTGCGTGTCTCCAGTCCGGTACCACCAGTTCCGGCACCACGCACCAGGCCTACTGTGCGCCTCAGCGGGTCAGAGTCGGCCGTCTGCCCAACGCCGCCTGCACTGCTCGTCTGTCCAGCGCCGTCTGAACTGCCTGCACTGCTCGTCTGCTCAATGCCGCCTGCACTGCTCGTCTGTCCAGCGCCGTCTGAGCTGCCTGCCTGCCCAGCACCATCTGAGCCATCCGTCTGCCCAGCGCCGTCTGAGCCATCCGTCTGCCCAGCGCCATCTGAGCCATCTGTCTGCCCAGCGCCGTCTGAGCCATCTGTCTGCCCAGCGCCATCTGAGTCATCCGTCTGCCACGAGCCATAAGAGCCGCCCGTCTGTCCCGAGCCATAAGAGCCGTCCGTCAGTCAGGAGCAGCTAGAGCCGTCCGTCAGTCAGGAGCAGCTAGAGCCGTCCGTCAGTCAGGAGCTGCCAGAGCCGCCAGCCAGTCAGGAGCTGCCAGAGACGCCAGCCAGTCATGAGCTGCCAGCCAGTCATGAGCTGCCCTCCAGTCATGAGCTGCCCTCCAGTCATGAGCTGCCCTCCAGTCATGAGCTGCCCTCCAGTCCGGAGCTGCCACCCAGTCCGGAGCTGCCACCCAGTCCGGAGCTGCCACTCAGTCCGGAGCTGCCACTCAGTCCGGAGCTGCCACTCAGTCCGGAGCTGCCATTCAGTCCGGAGCTGCCAGTCAGTCCGGAGCTGCCATTTGTCCGGAGCTACCTCTCTGTCCTGAGCTACCTCTCTGTCCTGAGTTGTCTCCTCTATTTAGGAGGGGTCTTGGTGAAGGTTCCTGGACCATGGTCGGGGGCGAGGGTCGCCACCCAAAGGACGCTAAGGAGGGGGACAAAGACAGTGGTGGAGTGGTGTCCTCGTCCACCGCCGGAGCCGCCACCGCGGACAGATGCCCACCCAGACCCTCCCCTTGAGTTTTAGGGGTGCGCCCGGAGTTCGCACCTTGAGGGGGGGGTTCTGTCACGTTCCTGACCTGTTTTCTGTTTTGTATGTGTTTAGTTGGTCAGGGCATGAGTTGGGGTGGGTATTCTATGTTGTGTGTCTAGTTCGTCTGTTTCTGTGTTCAGCCTAATATGGTTCTCAATCAGAGACAGCTGTCAATCGTTGTCCCTGATTGAGAATCATATAAAGGTGGCTTGTTTTGTGTTGGGGATTGTGGGTGGTTGTTTCCTGTCTCTGTGTTTGTGTTCTGCACCAGATAGGACTGTCTCGGCTTTCACGTTTGTTATTTTGTTATTTGTTAATGTTCATTGTTTATTGGTTAATTAAACATGTTGAACACTAACGGCGCTGCATTTTGGTCCTCTCCTTCATCCCAGGAAGAAAGCCGTTACAGGTCACATACATGTGTTTAGCAGATGTTATTTTGGGTGTAGCGTAATGCTTGTGTTTCTAGCTCCGACAGTGCAGTAGTATATAACAAGTAATATCTAACAATTACACAACATATACCCAATACACACAAATCTAGCAAAGGAATGGAATTAAGAATATAAAAATATATGGTTGAGCAATGTCAGAGTGGCATAGAATAAGATACAGTAGAATAGCATAGGATACAGTATATACATATGAGATGGGTAATGCAAGATATGTAGACATTATTAAAGTGACTAGTGTTCCATTTACAAAAGTGTCCAGTGATTTCAAGTCTATGTATCTAGGCAGCAGCCTCTATATGTTAGTGATGGCTGTTTAACAGTCTGATGGCCTTGAAATAGAAGCTGTTTTTCAGTCTCTCGGTCCCAGTTTTGATGCACCTGAACTGACCTCGCCTTCTGGATGATAGCGGGGTGAACAGGCAGTGGCTCAGGTGGTTGTTGTCCTCGATGATCTTTTTGGCCTTCCTGTGAAATTGGGTGCTGTAGGTATCCTGGAGGGCAGGTAGTTTTCCCCCGGTGATGCACCATCCTCTGGAGAGCCCTGCTGTTGCGGGCAGTGCAGTTGCTGTACCAAGCGATGATACAGCCCGACAGGATACTCTCGATTGTGCATCTGTAAAAGTTTGTGAGGGTTTTAGGTGACAATCAAAATTTCTTCAGCCTCTTGAGGTTGAAGAGGCGTTGTTGCGCCTTCTTCACCACACTGTCTGCGTGAGTGGACCATTTCAGTTTGTCAGTGATGTGTACGCCGAGGAACTTCAAGCTTTCCACCTTCTCCACTGCGGTCCCATCAATGTGGATGGGGGGTGCTCCCTCTGCTGTTTCCTGAAGTCCACGATCATCTCCTTTGTTGTGTTGACATTGAGTGTGAGGTTATTTTCCTGGCACCACACTCCCAGAGCCCTCACCACCTCCCTGTAGGCCGTCTCGTCATTGTTGGTAATCAAGCACAACTAACTATTATGTTAGTTGTGCTTAGTTTAATGAGTGTTTGTTAGATTAAACATGAAAAAAAAACATTTTGTTTTCATTTTTTGTTTGTCGTGACTGATCATTTAGGGCCTTATGCAGGAAGTCTGATGTGGGCCTCATTGTGCAGGTGTTTCTTCGGGATGGCTCCCACTGTGATGTCAGATAGGTCCCCTCTCGGAGTGGTCTGTCCAGGTAAGTGTCACCTCTGGTTGAGAGGACCCAGGGTTCTACAGAGTGCCCTTTAGGTTCCCCAGTAGGAGGTTGTCTTTAACCCAGCAAGCCTTAGTAAAGGTGTCACAACACACGACCATTGCCTAGATGTGTATGACCTTATAATGTGAAAAATGGCCTTACAGTTAAATGTTATAGAATGGAGACTCACAGGTTCTTGTCAAGCTCTGCTGTTGATTTTATGTTTGATAGCCCCTTATTATGAAATATTAATACATGAAATATTACCAGAAATAAACCCAATTCTTAACTAATCAATAGTCACAGTGGAAGCTTTAAGTTAAAAAAAAGACTATCTACATATCATGGCTCTTCAACAGTGGTGTAAAGTAATGAAGTAAAATTACTTTAAAGTACTACTTAAGTCATTTTGGGGGTATCTGTACTTTACTATATATTTTTACAACTTTTTATTTTACTTCACTACATTCCTAAAGAAAATAATGTAATTTTTACTCAATATATTTTCCCTGACCCCCAAAAGTATTTTGAATGATTAGCAGGACAGGAAAACGGTCCAATTCACAAACTTATCAAGAGAACATCCCTACTGCCTCTGATCTGGCAGAATCCCTAAACACATGCTTCATTTGTAAATGTTGTCTGCGTGTTGTATTGTGCCCCTGGTTATCCTTAAATAAAATAAAATAATACAATTGTGCCATCTGGTTTGATTAACATAGGCAATTTGAAATGATTTATAGTTGTACTTTTACTTTTGATACTTGAGTATATTTAAAACCTAATACTTTTAGACTTTTACTCGAGTAGTATTTTACTGACTTTCACTTTTACTTGAGTCATTTTCTATTAAGGTTAGGTTAACTATATTTATTCAAAAGGAGACCTATTGATACTATTCATATACCATACACACGCACAAACACACACACAGCCCCTCGCTCGCTCTCTCTCTCTATTTCCGCTCCTTGAACTGCTGCCTGGATCATCCTGCTGCCTCACTGCGGCCAGTTTTAAAGTGCGTGACGTCGCTTCCTTTCAACATGGCGCAGCTAGGCAGGTTGCTAATGGAAATCTGAGGGATTTACCCCACCTTCTGTCTTTATTTATGTCTGTATGTTAGAGCAACTGCCGCTGTCATCTCGAACAGAATACATCGGTCTGAAACGGCTGCTGCCCTTTGGACAGGCTCCTCGCCCCAATTCCGGTGCGTCATGTATGAGGGCAAAAAGACGAAAAACATGTTTTTAACAAGAGCTTTGGAGAAGATCCTGGCCGACAAGGAGGTTAAAAAGTCTCATCATTCACAATTGCGCAAAGCCTGCGAGGTGGCACTTGGTAAGTTCTGGCATTATCACAATCTTAGGTTGTCATTGATTTGCCCACGTCATGCATCTCTGCTTATCCTGCTTGATAGGTTTTCGGCTGCTACAATGTCGCAAAAAATCTTCCTAGAATCTGTTGGCAACATTGTAGAGCTAAACGGGTTGTATGGCTTTTCGCCCGATAATTTAGGAGTTATTCTGGTGAAGGATGGGATATAAGTGTTGAATATACAACTATCGAGGTTGCATTATAGGCTCGGAGATAATCATTGCTTTACTATGTGAATACGGAAATGGTGCAAGTGACAGGGGTGGGTGCCTCCTTTGACATTTGCAAGCTGCTACACCAGTTTATTACGCATGTAACTGATAATTCAGCCCTTTTGAAATAAATAGACAGCTATTACCTGAAAGCAAACTGGCACTGTTATTATTACCAATGATACAACCTAATGGAACTGCATTTGTCTGCAAGTCATAGGCTGTAGGCTACGGCCACTCGTAGCCTCTATAGCTACAATTCTTCCTCCAAGAAGAAGAAGCTACCGACAATGTTAATTTCAAATGAGTCATTCTTCATTAAATTGTTAGGACGATATGTGAAAATAATTTAGCCTCAACACTTTTACTTTTTTCTGGTGGGATCTTCTGTGTCATACGAAGCAGTGTCTGTCTGCTCTGCTCTGGAAATCCAGACTGCCCTGCGTGGCTGGAGAGGGAGTGGTGTTGAAAGAATGTAGCCTATCGCCTGGCAGTGAATGTTGGCTACTGTGGTATCTTTGGAGACTGGATCTGCGTTTATGTCCAGGTCTGGGTTGTCCCCAAAAACACCTGCACCACGGCGGGCAAGTGGCATATACTTTTGGCCATGTAGTGTATGTTGACACCTGCTCGTCGAACATCTTATTCCAAAATCATGGGCATTAATATGGAGTTGGTCCCCCCCTGCTGCTATAACAGCCTCCACTCTTCTGGGAAGGCTTTCCACTAGATGTTGGAACATTGCTGCGGGGACTTACTTCCATTCAGCCACAAGAATATTAGTGAGGTCGGCCACTGATGTTGGTCGATTAGGCCTGGCTCGCAGTCGGCATTCAGACTCTATTCCGCATTCATCCCAGAGGTGTTCAATAGGGTTGAGGTCTGGACTCTGTGCAGGCCAGTCAAGTTCTTCCACACCGATTTCGACAAACCATTTCTGTATGGACCTCGCTTCGTGCACAGGGGCATTGTCATGCTGAAACAGGAAAGGGCCTTCCCCAAACTGTTGCCAAAAAGTTGGAAACACAGAATCGTCTAGAATGTCATTGTATGCTGTAGTGTTAAGATTTCCCTTCACTGGAAGTAAGGGGCCTATCCCGAACCATGAAAAACAGCCCCAGACCATTATACCTCCTCCAACAAACTTTACAGTTGGCACTATGTATTCGCGCAGGAAGCGTTCTGCTGGCATCCACCAAACCCAGATTAGTCCGTCGGACTGCCAGATGGTGAAGCATGATTCATCACTCCAAAGAACGTGTTTCCACTGCTCCAGAGTCCAATGGCGGCGAGCTTTTTCCACTCCAGCCGACGCTTGGCATTGTGCATGGTGATCTTAGCCTTGTGTGCGGCTGCTCGGCCATGGAAATCTATTTCACGAAGCTCCCGACGAACAGTTATTGTGCTCACGTTGCTTCCCGAGGCAGTTTGGAACTCGGTAGTGAGTGTTGCAACCGAGGACAGACAAGTTTTACGCGTTACGCGCTTCACTACTCAGCGGTCCCGTTCTGTGAGCTTGTGTGGCCTACCACTTCGTGGCTGAGCTGTTGTTTCTCCTAGACGTTTCCACTTCACAATAGCAGCACTTGCAGTTGACCAGGGCAGCTCTAGTTGGGAAGAAATTTGATGAACTGACTTGTTGGAAACGTGGCATTCTATGACGGTGCCACATTGAAAGTCACTGAGCTCTTCAGTAAGGCCATTATACTGACAATGTTTGTCTATGGAGATTGCATGGCGGTGTGCTCAATTTTATACACCTGTCAGCAACGGGTGTAGCTGAAAAAGCCAAATCCACTAATTTGAAGGGGTGTCCACATACTTCCGTCTATATAGTGTATCATGTTACATTATCAGCATGGCATCATTCACACTCGCAGCAGGTGCATTAAGCAGAGGCTCGTCTTTACACTCTAGCCTTATCTCCATTGGTCCTATGTCGGGTTGCATTATGTTGGACATAGAAAGCGGAAGGCTCAACTAAACTTTACGTAATCATTTTAATCTGTCGTGCAACTCAGAACAGGTTTTGTCCTGATAGTTTCTGGTCCGTGTCTCAACACCAGGATGTGTGCTAGGCCTGTTTGGAACAAGTTAGGCTCTCTTCTGCTTTACCAGTAATCTGACACTGCTGGTGAAACAAATTGGCCCACCTTTGTTGTTGAGCAGCCAGTAAGTCTAGCCTGTCTTACTGTACCTGTCTCAACGGTTTTGGGGGATAGGGAATGCACAATACTAGACTACATTGGTATTAGCCAATATGCAATGCTATTATAATGTTATTACACTGTTAGTAACACCATTGAGTATTCACTACATGTTAGCATGTTTACTAAAACTTGCTCTTTTAATGTAAATTATCTGAACTATGATAATAGAAATATTTTATTAGACATCTCTGTATTCTTTCCCTATTGTCTTACATAGGCTACTGGGTTTATATGAGGATTAGGCTTTGTACTTCCTGGAGTTGTGTGAGGTTATCTTAAGTAGGAGGAGAGTTCATAGTAGGAACAACGCTCCCCCTGCATTCATGAAGTGAACAGCCCAGATTAGTCAGAGCACCACAGCGTGTGGGTGTTGAAGAGCAGTGAGTTTACCACTGCTTTATTATGCTTTAGGCCTGTGTCGTGGCCTATAAATATTACAGATTCTAAAGGTGTGCCTGAATTCGTTTAAAAAAAAAAAGATAACCAGCTGTGATTCTATTTATAAGCGTATTGGAGGCATGGATGGACATTTTGAAGGCTGCTCATCCTAAAACAATTAGAAACTTTGAGTCTGAAGTAACCACTTCCTGTCTAAACAACTGGGTGACCCAGTACCAGATTACTTACGTAATCTCTCCTCTTGCCTTGAGGCACAGAGACATCTCAGAGAGAATGCCATTACTTCCAGTCTACTGCCCTCTCAATGACAGTCCCTCTGATCATGATACATTCAGTCCTCACTGTCCCCCTCTTTGAGACACGTTGTACACACTTCCAAGATAATCCCAATCCCTACCTACTACCCCTAGTCCCCTACACACTACCTCTAGTCCCCTACACACTACCCCTAGTTCCCTACCTACTACCCCTAGTTCCCTACCTACTACCCCTAGTTCCCTACCTACTTCCCCTAGTTCCCTACCCACTAACCCTAGTCCCCTACCCACTAACCCTAGTCCCCTACCCACTAGCCCTAGTCCCCTACCCACTAGCCCTAGTCCCCTACCCACTAGCCCTAGTCCCCTACCCACTAGCCCTAGTCCCCTACCCACTAGCCCTAGTCCCCTACCCACTAGCCCTAGTCCCCTACCCACTAGCCCTAGTCCCCTACCCATTAGCCCTAGTCCCCTACCCATTAGCCGTAGTCCCCTACCCATTAGCCCTAGTCCCCTACCCATTAGCCCTAGTCCCCTACCCATTAGCCCTAGTCCCCTACCTACTACCCCTAGTTCCCTACCTACTACCCCTAGTTCCCTACCTACTACCCCTAGTTCCCTACCCACTAACCCTAGTCCCCTACCCACTACCCCTAGTCTCCTACCCACTACCCCTAGTCCAATAGCCCTAGTCCCCCTAGCCCTAGTCCACTACCCCTAGTCTTCTACCCACTACCCCTAGTCCAATAGCCCTAGTCCCCCTAGCTCTAGTCCACTACCCCTAGTCTCCTACCCACTACCCCTAGTCCCCTACCCACTACCCCATGTCCAATAGCCCTAGTCCCCCTAGCCCTAGTCCCCTAGTCCCCTACTCACTAGCCCTAGTCCCCTACTCACTAGCCCTAGTCCCCTACCCACTAGCCCTAGTCCCCTACCCACTAGCCCTAGTCCCCTACCCACTAGACCTAGTCCCCTACCCACTAGCCCTAGTCCCCTACCCACTAGCCCTAGTCCCCTACCCACTAGCCCTAGTCTCCTACCCACTAGCCCTAGTCCCCTATCCACTAGCCCTAGTCCCCTATCCACTAGCCCTAGTCCCCTATCCACTAGCCTTAGTCCCCTACCCACTAGCCTTAGTCCCCTACCCACTAGCCGTAGTCCCCTGCCCACTAGCCCTAGTCCCCTACCCATTAGCCCTAGTCCCCTACCCATTAGCCCTAGTCCCCTACCTACTACCCCTAGTTCCCTACCTACTACCCCTAGTTCCCTACCCACTAACCCTAGTCCCCTACCCACTAGCCCTAGTCCCCTACCCACTACCCCTAGTCTCCTACCCACTACCCCTAGTCCAATAGCCCTAGTCCCCCTAGCCCTAGTCCACTACCCCTAGTCTTCTACCCACTACCCCTAGTCCAATAGCCCTAGTCCCCCTAGCTCTAGTCCACTACCCCTAGTCTCCTACCCACTACCCCTAGTCCCCTACCCACTACCCCATGTCCAATAGCCCTAGTCCCCCTAGCCCTAGTCCCCTACCCCCCTACCCTAGTCCCCTACTCACTAGCCCTAGTCCCCTACCCACTAGCCCTAGTCCCCTACCCACTAGCCCTAGTCCCCTACCCACTAGCCCTAGTCCCCTACCCACTAGACCTAGTCCCCTACCCACTAGCCCTAGTCCCCTACCCACTAGCCCTAGTCCCCTACCCACTAGCCCTAGTCCCCTATCCACTAGCCCTAGTCCCCTATCCACTAGCCCTAGTCCCCTATCCACTAGCCGTAGTCCCCTACCCACTAGCCGTAGTCCCCTGCCCACTAGCCGTAGTCCCCTACCCACTAGCCCTAGTCCACTAGCCTTATGCTGATACTGAATAGGCAGAGTGTTGTTCAAAGGCGTTGCATGTTACAGCCCTATTTGAACTCTTCTTGTAGCTTTGTGATATTCATTGTAACACTATCTAAGCCATTACATTTATTTTGTTGAAACTAAGTTGTCAGCCTCAGATTTAGTTTGTTCTCATTTTCACTGTGAACTTGACCTTTGCTGTTGTTTAGGGATACATCCTGCGTCAGCTTGCATAGTGAAGGGTTCTCACATTGTCACAGAGAGGCAAAACAGTGACGGAAGCAGGAGTACATTCATCCTAAGATCAGAGTAGGTCTGATGAGAGAGATAGGGAGAGAGAGGGAGGGAGAACGGTAGATGGATGGAAGAGAGACTCTGGAGACATCAAAGATGCCTAGGTGCAGTAGCTGGCGCTGTCCTCCAATTCTGAGAATGCGGTTTATGGTCCATTTCATTCATGATGAATAAATAGTTTGCCAACGCCGGGCTGACTTCCAAGTCCGTAACCAATATGTGATTTTTCTGCAGTGAGATAAATCAGCATATTTACATCCTCCTGAAAACAACCCCAAGTATTTTGGTGCTTGCAGTATGGACCAAATGGGCTAAAAGAATATAACAGATGCTCTCTATCAGTCCATTGGAAGGTGAGGTAGAGATACCATAATGCTTGTAAACACCTACCTGACTCTCTCCAATCAGTTAAGGGGGAAGGGGAGGGGCTACTGTGTTGTTTTCAGAACAAGTTGTTGGATCAACTTTAAACCCAGACATTGAGTCACGGGGAGGGAAGGAGCTGCCAGCCGCAGCGAGGTCCGGGCTCTTCCAGAGGTCAGGGCTCTTCCAGAGTTCAGTAGGGCTGCTGCACATTTCTCTCATTCCACAGTCCTCCGCTTTCCCAGCTCACTGCAGCCTGTGAATACATTCAGTTCACACACACAAAGGCCTGCTGCGGGGATATAGCAGTCTGTCCACAGTATATGCCTACACTGTACAGTATCAGTGCAATCTTATGCAGGCTTAAACTGGCTTATATACAGTGTATAGCCGTGGTTTCATGAACGTGGTCATATCTAGGATGTCACTGGCAGTCCTCTGTATACAGTACTGTATTTTGTCAGTTTATATGACAAAACAAGCAATGTGTAGTGTAGAGAATCATTGTACTATCCAAACCGCTGTGAAATATGTTTTCAATAACCCAAAATATTGTATTTTCAGCTGTTTGAAGCTGGTGTACAAAACCCAAAGTAAAATACGCAAAAACAAAACATAAGAGCGGGAAGCATAGAAATAGGGCACATAGAACAGATATACCGCTTCTTAGACTTGCTGTCAATGAGAATGACAGATCTATAACTCACATTTCTATATGAATTTGGTCAGGTCGCCCAAAAAGTTAGGTATTGTAGCTTTAATGCTACTGAATCAAGACTGTATCTACTATAACTACAGCAGTAACTACGAATCCTTTTAAATTAAGCAATGTGAGCTGACCAATAGTAGATCTCATTTAATTCATATGATGCGGAACAGAGGCGTGCAACAAATTTCTAATATGCTGTAATATGCTGCTTATTAACCTTCCCAAAAGTAAGGTTGACATGAACAAAGTTATGGAGCAACTACTATGGCAAACTGTTTTCCTCCTGAGTGTGGATGGTAATGAAGATGAAGCTATATATAAGTATGAACAGAATATATGATGTACTATTCAGGAAGAATGTGTGCGCTGATAGCAGAATACAGTTCCTTAAAAGGCCTTTCGGGAATGTTTTTCTCTCCGAAAACTTTTAACAGCTATCTACAGTCTGTTATGGCCTATTTTTGTCACATGTACTTTTATTTTTTTTATTATTATTTTTTGAACACCTACTCATTCAAGGGTTTTTCTTTATTTGTACTATTTTCTACATTGTAGAATAATAGTGAAGACATCAAAACTATGAAATAACACATATGGAATCATGTAGTAACCAACAAAGTGTTAAACAAATCAAAACATATATATATATTTTTTTAATACTTTGTTTTTATTGTAGGAACACAAAGAAAGTACAAATAAAGTCAAATAAAAGAACACAAAAATCTGGCAGTTACAGTGATGATACCTTCATCATCATATCATCATATCAGTTACAGTGATGATACCTTCATCATCATATCAGTTACAGTGATGATACCTTCATCATCATATCATCATATCAGTTACAGTGATGATACCTTCATCATCATATCATCATATCAGTTACAGTGATGATACCTTCATCATCATATCAGTTACAGTGATGATACCTTCATCATCATATCAGTTACAGTGATGATACCTTCATCATCATATCAGTTACAGTGATGATACCTTCATCATCATATCATCATATCAGTTACAGTGATGATACCTTCATCATCATATCAGTTACAGTGATGATACCTTCATCATCATATCATCATATCAGTTACAGTGATGATACCTTCATCATATCAGTTACAGTGATGATACCTTCATCATATCAGTTACAGTGATGATACCTTCATCATATCAGTTACAGTGATGATACCTTCATCATCATATCAGTTACAGTGATGATACCTTCATCATCATATCAGTTACAGTGATGATACCTTCATCATCATATCAGTTACAGTGATGATACCTTCATCATCATATCAGTTACAGTGATGATACCTTCATCATCATATCAGTTACAGTGCACGTCATACCTTCATCATCATATCATCATTTCAGTTACATTGACATCTTTGAATTAGACCTTTTCCAAGTACAAAACCCATTTCTCCCAGTATTCCTGACCTCTCTCCTGTTGAGTTCTTAAAGCAAAGGTCATACGCTCCATGTGGCGTATTTCTGTGGGAGGGTCTTTTTGTAGCCATTTCCTAGTGATAGCCTTTTTACTGGCTGCCAGTAGGACCTTCAAGAGGTACTTTTCTCTATTGTGTAAGTTAAGTTATCAGGTATTTCACCCAAGTACAAAGAAATGAATGTTTGTTCTATGTCAAATCCCATTATTTTTCCAATGTTAGATCATATTTCTACCCAGTAAGTTTCGATTGCGGGGCAAGACCAAAAGATATGAGAGTGGTCCACCCTCAATAGACCGCATTCTCTCCAACAAGGGTGTGGTGAGCCAGTCTGTTTTGATTTCAGTGTAGGTATTATGAAGTAACGTATAACATTCTCTCCAACAAGGGTGTGGTGAGCCAGTCTGTTTTGATTTCAGTGTAGGTGTTATGAAGTAACGTATAACATTCTCTCCAACAAGGGTGTAGGGAGCCAGTCTGTTTTGATTTCAGTTTAGGTGTTATGAAGAAACGTATAACATTCTTCCAACAGAATTCTCTCCATGACTTTGAGTTGGTGGAGCTTTGTTGAGTCTCTAATATGTTCAACCATGTTTCATCAGTTATTTCAATGTCAAGTTCCTCCTCCCATTTCTTTTTAATATAGTTTGGAGAATGTTTCTTTGAGGATTGAATACCCAAGTAGAGATTTTAAATCGTTTTTTTGTTACTCCCCAAGTTGTATGCGTTAGTGAATACTTGGATTAATTTTGGAGGTGCTCGAGGGTCAGTCACTTTTATCTCCCTTAAGAAATAGTGTCGAACTTGTAGGTATCTGTAAAAATGTTGTTTATCCAAGCCATGTTTTTTACTTAGGTCCTGGAAGTTATCTAGGTTCCCATTCCTTATAATTGTACTGAATGATGTGATGCCTTTCTGCGTCCATTGTTTAAATCTGCTGTCCTGAGTTGCAGGGATGAAGCTGGGGTCGTATGCGGGCCAACTCAGCTGTTTGATCTCTCTGTCTAAATTATTTTTGCTTAACTACCCTAAACCATGTCTTCAGAGAGAAATTAATCCACTGATTTTGTCTTTTGTATATTTATTTTACTATGTCCTTATTTCCCAAAACTGACTGTATGGGTATCCCTGTCAAAGTAGTCTCGATGTCTTTCCATTTGGATTCGTATTCTGAATTGCACCAACACACCGGAGGTCTCAATTGGGCTGACACATAATCATCTTTTAGGATTGGTAAGACCATACCCCCACCGTTTTTTGGTAATTGTAATGTTGTATATCTAGTTCTTGGTCTCTTACTGTTCCAGATAAACCTTGGTATCCATTTATCCCTAAACTGTTTAGGCGGGATTTCTACGGGCAGTGATTGGAACAAATACAGTAACCTTGGCAGGATGTTCATTTTGATTGTTTCAATTCTACTACTAAGATCTAAGGGAAGTGAGTTCCACCTGTCTAGGTCATCATATATTTTCTTGTTGATGTGATTGTAATTCATGCAATAAAGTTTGGGTGTATCTTTTGGTAGATATACTCCAAGATATTTAATGGATGAAGAGGTCCAGTGGAAGTTATACCTACTCTTCAGCTCTTCCTGTGGGGTATAATTATATACTAGGGCTTGGGTCTTGTGTACGTTAAGCACATACCCTGAATATCTTCCAAATGTTTGTAAAACATCCATCAATCTAGGTACGCTTGAGCCTGGGTCTTTAAGGAATAACAGAACGTCATCAGCATACATGCATATCTTATGTTCACTGCCTCTTATTGTTACTCCCTCTAAGGTTGGGTCCTGTTTTATTGCCTGTGCTAATGGTTCGAGGTACAAGGAGAAGAGCGTGGGTGAAAGATTACAGCCTTGTCTTGCCCCTCGCTCTAATTTTTTCGTTCGCGTCAAATGTTCATTTATCTTTATTCTAGCGGTCAGACATGAATACAGTGTTTTGATGCACTGTATCACTTCTTTGTTGATACCAAATCTTTCCATAACTTGGAATAGGTAATCCCATCCCACTGAATCAAATGCTTTTTCTGCATCTGGACTGATTAATATTGCACTTGTCGTATTCTGAGTAATATGGTCCATGACATGTAGTGTTCTCCTTATATTGTCCTGTGTCTGCCTATTTTGTATGAAACCAGTTTGATCTCCGTCAATCAATTCTGGGATTATTGATTACTGCTATTATTGATGCATATCGTTTATAATCTGTGTTAAGAATTGCGATAGGTCTATATGAACTGCATTCTTTCTTATCTTTACCCTCTTTTGGGATTACAGATATGATGGCCTCTCTCCATGACGGTGGGAGACCCCCTTCCCTCAGAGTCCAGTTTAAAACAGGCCTTAAGTAGAGGTGCTAATTGTTCTCTGAAGGTCTTGAACCATTCTGAAGGGAAGCCATCAGTGCCTGGTGACTTGTTGAGATATTGCTTTATTAATTTCTTCGGTGGATATTTCTAAAGTTAGTCTCATTTTGCTCTGTCCCAATTGAGGGGAGATCAAGTGAGTTCAAAAAGTGCTCTATTGTCTGTGCATCTGCCTTCTCTGGTTGCTTGTACAGATTTGTGTAATATGATTCAAATGCATTCTGTATTTCATATAATTTGCATGTGATCTTTTTTGTTTTGGGGTCTTTTATTTTGAAAAAGGTATTCTGTGCTTGTTGTTTCCTGAGTCTCCATGCTAGTAATTTGGTTGCCTTTGAGCCTGCTTCATAATATCGTTGTTTCAGGAACCTGAGCTTTTTCTCTACTTCTTCTCTATAAATCTGGTCAATTTCCTGTTTTACCTTTTGAATCTCTCGTAATATAAGAGGGTCTTTGTATTGACTATGAGATCGTTCTAAGTTTCTTAGGGTTTCCTGTAATTTCAGCAGTTTCTGTGCTTTAATCTTTTTCTTGAGAGATGATGTGGCTATGATCTTTCCTCTAATAACCGCCTTAGCTGCATCCCACAATGTAGCAGGAGATACTTCCCCATTATCATTATTCTCCAGATAGATGTTCAATTCTGTCTTTATTGATTCCTTGAATGCTGGATCATTCAGCATGCTTGTATTAAGTCTCCATATTAGAGGTCGACCGATTATGATTTTTCAACGCCGATACCGATTTATTGGAGGACCAAAAAAGCCGATACCGATTAATCGGCAGTTTTTTATTTTTAAATTTAAATTGTATTTTTTGTAATAATGACAATTACAACAATACTGAATGAACACTTAATATAATACATCAATAAAATCTATTTAGCCTCAAGTAAATAATGAAACATGTTCATTTTGGTTTAAATAATGCAAAAACAAAGTGTTGGAGAAGAAAGTAAAAGTGCAATATGTGCTATGTAAGAAAGCTAACGTTTAAGTTCCTTGCTCAGAACATATGAGAACATATGAAAGCTGGTGGTTCCTTTCAACATGAGTCTTCAATATTCCCAGATAATAAGTTTTAGGTTGTAGTTATTATAGGAATTATAGGACTATTTCCCTCTATACCATTTGTATTTCATTAACCTTTGACTATTGGATGTTCTTATAGGCACTTTAGTATTGCAAGTGTAACAGTATAGCTTCCGTCCCTCTCCTCGCTCCTCCCTGGGCTCGAACCAGCAACACAACGACAACAGCCACCATCGAAGCAGCGTTACCCATGCAGAGCAAGGGGAACAACTACTAGAAGGCTCAGAGCGAGTGACGTTTGAAACGCTATTAGCGCGCGCTAACTAGCTAGCCATTTCACTTCGGTTACACCAGCCTCATCTCGGGAGTTGATAGGCTTGAAGTCATAAACAGCGCAATGCTTGACGCACAACGAAGAGCTGCTGGCAAAACGCACGAAAGTGCTGTTTGAATGAATGTTTACTTGCTTGTATGCTCAGTCAGATTATATGCAACGCAGGACACGCTAGATAATATCTAGTAATATCATCAACCATGTGTAGTTAACTAGTGGTTATGATTGATTGTTTTTTATAAGATAAGTTTAATCCTAGTTAGCAACTTACCTTGGCTTCCTGCATTCGCGTAACAGGCAGTCTCCTTGTGGAGTGCAACGAGAGAGAGGCAGGTCGTTATTGCGTTGGACTAGTTAACTGTAAGGTTGCAAGATTGGATCCCCCGAGCTGACAAGGTAAAAATCTGTCATTCTGCCCCTGATCAAGGCAGTTAACCCACCGTTCCTAGGCCGTCATTGAAAATAAGAATGTGTTTTTAACTGACTTGCCTAGTTAAATAAAGGTATATAAAAAAAAATATATAATAATAATTTCGGCAAATCGGACCCCAAAAATACCGATTTCCGATTTGTTATGAAAACTTGAAATCGGCCCTAATTAATCGGCCATTCCGATTTAATCGGTCGACCTCTACTCCATATAGTATTTCTTCGTTTTCTATCAAGGTGTAGAGTAAGGTAAACTCCATTATGATCTGATAAGTCGCTCTGCCCGATCCTACAATCCTTAAGCCTGTGTCTATCTGCACTGTACATAAAAAAAGTAGTCTAACCTGGAGTATTCAGTGTGGCGGGCTGAGTAAAAAGTATTTTCCTTATCGGTCTTGTGGGTGTTACGCCATACATTGAGCAGTCCTAGATCCTGCAGTATCCTATTGATCTTTTTGGCAACTAGGCTCATTTTCCTATTTTGATTTGTGCTGTCCAATTTTGAGTTTAGAATTGTGTTAAAATCCCCTCCACAGATAAGAGTGCCAGTGGTTTCTGTGGCAATTAAATCAAACACCTTCCCGTAGAAGACCATGTCACTCCCTGGGGGTGCGTATACATTAAATAATGTAACTTCCTTGTTATCCAGTTTACATTTAACAAGTATAAATCTACCCTCCTTGTCTTTTATTTCTGACACAAACTCAAAATTAACTGAATTTGGGATCAAGATTGCAACTCCCCTTCTACCCATTTTGTAAGAAGAAAAAAAAAGTGTTCCTATATCCCATTTTCTTGAGTTTCTCGTGTTCAGGTGTGGATAAGTGAGTTTCCTGCCAGAATAGTATGTCACCTCTCTCCCGTTTCATCTTTGCTATTACCTTACTTCTCTTGATGGCACTCCCCAGTCCGTTTACATTGAGACTTATGACCTTAAATTCCTGATGATGCATCGATATAAATAAAAAAACCTATGCACCATATCTGCCTGCTTATCTTGAGCCTAAAAATGAACGAAAAACCTAGAACGATAATAAAGTAAACCAAAGTGGGAAAATACTTTGGTATTTGGACTCCCATGTCAGAGGACTGTCTCTTGCCTCTGGGGTTTGAGGGGATGAGCCTGTCCGCAGGATGGGCCCCTCGTTCAGATATGAAAATGCGTGATGTAGTCACAAACAAAACCTGGTGGAACCAAAAATAATAAGGGCGCCTATTTCGTCGCTTATACACATCGGTTAATTACAAGTGAAACTATATCGGTCATGCGTGCATATCATGAATCCTCCCCATGATATGCCCTTCTGTCGCCCCATGGTCAATGTGTCATTAATCCTTAGCTAATATATATGTTATTAACGTGACGCTACTTAGTGTGTTCATAAAGAACACATGCTTTTGGCTACTCACCCTTGTTCAGCATTGGGGGAAAATAGGGGAGATATTTTACCTATTGCAATGTCAACCGTAACAACCCAACGTCTTAACCGCTCGCGGTAACTATTAATTCTGTTAAATCCGATTCAGTGTCTTACATCTTCCCGTTGGAAATGCCTGAGTCTCTCTCGGATGTGAACGTCCTCTCCGGGATGCTTTCCCTCTTTCTCCATGACCCTGCTTGTCGACAACGATCCATGGGAGTACCTGCTCGAGTCTTTGCGCTGGTGATGTCGCCTTTCTCCTGGCGGTATACTCCACTGGGAAGCCCCTTGACTTCAGGTCCTCAGCCGCCTCGTCTGCATGCTCGTATGTAACCGGGCCATTTTTCAGAAATACCCGCATTTTTGCTGGGAATGGTGTTTGGAAGCGAATCCCCTTCTCTTTAAGTGCTTTCTTAATGGGGGTGTATTCTTTCCTTCTTTTCAGTATCTCTCCCGCGTAGTCATGATCAAAGAACACTCGTTGGCCTTGGAAGCTAACAGGCTTTTTCCAGGTTGCATGTAAGACTTTCTCTTTGACTGGGAATTTTAGGAACCGTACTACTATGGGTCTTGGTGGGGCGCCGCTGGGGGGGTTTGACGCCAGAGCTCGGTGTGCTCTCTTGATTCCCAGGTCAGTGTCGTCTTCAAGTATGTCCTTGAATAGACCCTCCACGAAGTTGGGCATAGAGTCTTTTTCTGCGCCCTCTACTACGTTATAAAATCTAATGTTGTTTCGACGTGAGAAACCTTCGAGTTCTGTCACTTTTGCCTGTAGTGTGTGTTGGCTTTTCAGTGACTGTTCAAGTATTTCCTTGACTGCGAAGTTCCATGTGTCCGTTTCCATAATGCGCTGTTCTGCGTCCCCCATTCTTGTAGATATGCTGTGAAGTTCTAATTTGTTTTCTTCCAGTTTCTGGTTAATGTCCTTCTTGAACTCATTTAGTTATTTTCTTACATCTTCTCGAAGTTCCTCTCGTAAGCCTGTGAGCGCCTCGCGCAATTCCTCCTTCATCACCTCACAAAATGAGGGTTCTTTTGCTGCTGCTATCTTATTTGCTCTAGCATTAGCCATCTCGGGTTCATCGACGATTATATCTTCTGCTGTCTTGTTACGGGCTGTTGTTGTAGCTCCGCGACCTTTTCCTATTTTCCCCTTTTCCATTTTGCGTAAGTTATTATAATGCTCAGAGAAAATACTAGAATTTGGGGGGGGAAATACCCAACCGATGTGCAGTACGAAAAACTAGGCAGCCATTTCCTAAGTTGCGTCACCGGAAGCCCCCCGTCACATATACTTTTGTAATTTGTTTTGCCAAACCCAACCACACACGGTGGGTACATCTTTATGTGGCCCTCAGTCAAAGGAATTTCATGGACAATATCTGAATACTTGGTATTAACCATGTGTTTCCATATATTTATTGATTTGATTTGATTTCTTTACCCCTTTTTCTCCCCAATTAGTAGTTAGTCTTGTCCCATCGCTGCAACTCCCGTACGGACTTGGGAGAGGTGAAGATCGAGAGCCGTGCGTCCTCCGAAACACGACCCCGCCAAGCCGCACTGCTTCTTGACAAACTGCTCGCTTAACCCGGAAGCCCGCTGCACCAATGTGTCGAAGGAAACACCGTACAGCTGGCGACCGAAGTCAGTGTGCATGTGCCCGGCCACCACAATGAGTTGCTAGAGCGCGATAGAACACGGACATCCCAGTCGGCCAAACCCTCCCCTAACCAGGACGATGCTGGGCCAATTGTGCGCCGCCTCATGGGTCTCCCGGTCGCGGCCGGCTGCGACACAGCCCAGGATCGAACCCGGATCTGTAGTGATGCCTCTAGCACTGTGATGCAGTGCCTTAGACCGCTGCACCTCTCGGGAGCCCGTTTCCATTTATTTCACTCAAAGTTTGTTCTGAACAATTGTGGAGTATTGAGATGTATAATTCATGCCTAAGAGCAATGATCTGTGTGTATCCAATGTGGTGATGCAGGCTTCCAGGACAGAGCAGTTTTAACATTACCATCTGCCAACATGGTGATGAATATTCATCCAAGTGGGAGGTTTTTGCCGGTCTGTAAAATCTAAGTTCAAACCAAAGGTAAACTGTGCTGGTTGTCTCTGGTTGCATTCTGTAATAACACGTAATTTCAAGTTATGTATTGAAGGCACTGTACCAAGCCCACAAGTGTTAGATAGCAAAAACAAGCACTGAAAAGACATCTTACCTATTGTACATTGACAGGAAGTAGAGGTCTATAGGCCTATGTGTAAACATACTGCGTACTATAGAAATAGTTCAGTGTTCACATAAATGTGGGAACTGCACTGGCCACATGGTCATTAGGGGCACCTTCCACTGGGAACAGTACACTTCTGGTCATTAGGCCCACTGAACATATGCCCTCATTAGGCCCACTGAACATATGCCCTCATTAGGCCCACTGAACATATGCCCTCATTAGGCCCACTGAACATATGCCCTCATTAGGCCCACTGAACATATGCCCTCATTAGGCCCACTGAACATGATAAGCCCAATAAGGGATCCAAATTTTTAATGTAGCTTTTTCATTGCGACTCCCAAAGGACCAGCATGCACTACAGTGATTAGCTTGCACACAAAACAACGGTGTGTAGAGTTTGTCATTGGGATACTTGCTGTTGGTTTCGTTTTGGATTTATAAGTACTAAGTGGTTTTAAGATCAAATATATAAGAGTTTAGAGTAACTAGCATTTAGCCCAAGTGATCAAATTATTTCTATTAGCTCTCAGCAATGTATTATTGTGATTGCAACTTATTTAGCACCATCAAATGGTGCATAGGCAAAGGCGTATTTAATTACAGTGACAAGAAAATGTATGTGAACCCTTTGGAATTACCTGGATTTCTACATAAATTGGTAATACAATTTGATTTATGTCATGCAATAAAATGCAAATGAATTACTTAAAAATCATACAATGTGATTTTCTGGATTTTTGTTTTAGATTCCGTCTCTCACAGTTGAAGTGTACCTATGATAAAATTACAGACCTCTACATGCTTTGTAAGTAGGAAACACTGCCGATTTTGCAGGTTATCAAATACTTGTTCTCCCCACTGTATGTGCGTGTGCGTTCTGTAATTTTTGGTTGCAACTTAAAATATGGAGTGAGTAAATTGTCCAAAACTTGGAACACACGGACTGAAGTGCAGGCGTGTGTGTGTGTGTGTGTGTGTGTGTGTGTGTGTGTGTGTGTGTGGTGTGTGTGGTGTGTGTGTTTGGGAATGGAGTCTGGCCAAGCCTGGCCTACTGCAGGGTATTGTTGTTTAGTGTGAATGTGGTGAGTTTAATTTGGTTTGCAGGCTGGCTCTCCCTCAGTGAGGAGCATATGTTGGGCTCTGGGCTGTCTAGAGCAAGAGAAGAGGAGTGAGTGGATGGGATGGTAGGGGGGGAGAGGAGAGGAGAGGAGGAGGGGAGTGGAGAGAGGAGAGGAGAGGAGAGGAGAGAAGGGGAGAGGAGAGGAGGAGGAGGAGGGGAGTGGAGAGAAGGGGTGAGGATACCAAGGAGAAGAGCTCTCTTTTTCTAGCCTTATGGCCTTGGTTAAAGGGATAATCCACCCCAAACCACTAATTCCTATGATTACCAGTGTTCAATAGTGTTAAATAACACTAATATGTGAAAACATTATTTTTTGTGAACAAATATTTCATTTTGTTGTTATAGCAAGGTTGGTAGAAACATGTGAAAATAATTTTGGGAAATCTGTTGCAGCTCAAGTCTACTACAAAACCCACAATGAAATGCTCTTTTTCTCTGGGACAGCTAGCTAGAAAACCTACCTGCACACAATAATACCAAAGTCAATATCAGCATGTGAAGTAGCTAGTTAGCTTAAAACCGCCTAAACGAACTGCACTATCAGTTTAGGAGTCTATCTCACTGAGTTCAACTTGCAGTTCGTCTCTGCCACTGAGCTGTAAACGGAGTCTCTGCCCAGAGCGAGAGTGTCGTTACTTTCCCACAGATACTTTTGAGGTGATGGGAAACTCCATTACAATCATATTAACGCACCTTGTGTACGTTGCACATAAGTCGTCAATGGGTTGTGTGGTGTATTCTGGGTGATTCTGGGACAAGGAGAGCTCTCCTTCAAGGAGTGAATGGTAGTCAAAAAAGGACTAACTCAAAAAATGAACTTTAGATTTCGTGAACAAGAAGTACAACACTGCAAATATTTTCCAAGATGTGAGATAATTAACTTGTTCTCTGTAATATCATTTAGCTTTGGAATTGTGAGATTACGTACTTTCGAGGAAAATAGGCAGGTTTCTCTACTCATACCCTGACTTTGAGAAGGGATTCCGTGACGATTGGCTTAGCAACTGCATGATGCAGCATGACAATGTGAATGCGATGGGTTGACAGTGGGGCATTTCTCCATTCATTGCACAATGGAATTCCTATCTCCTCCTTTCTGTAATATCTCTGTTTCCCACAGACACACAGGGCGAATTGCGACATGGTACTTGAATGAGAAACTGAGTTGAATAATTTGGTACACTGTTTAGATTGAGCACGTTAAGCAAAATATTGACTTTGTCATGATGATATAAACAGATGGGTGTGTTTTAGACACGCCCATACCATCTATTGGCTGATCTGGGGTGCTGGTAATTGTTTTAAAAGCGTTATAAAATGTGATAATGTGTTATCCCCTATCTCCAGTGATGAGAATTATGTAGCTATGACGCGTTCCTAGAAGATTTCCTGATTTTCACAGACGGACCACTCAGAAGTTAAATCATGGAATTGTTTATTTTACCCATTGACAGAACGTAGTCTTTCTCCAAATTGACAGGAGTTTCCTGATTTTTATTTCTGGATGTGGATTATCCCTTTAACTGCTCATATAGGCAGATAATCGCGCCACAGACAGACAGCTTAGTAGTTTAATTGCAGACCCAGTCGACACCCCATGGTGCACTCCTGTCTCTGCCCCACCAGGCTGTGTGCAGACAGGCAGCTTAGCTCAGATGTAAGCCAGCAGGATCACTACAACTCACATCATTAGCAGGGAGAAAGTCACTATCTTACAGGCCAAACTAGACCTGATAATGAAATGAACCAACTCTTTTCTCTAGAAAGAACCAAGTTGGGAGGAAAATTAGCTAATAATCTACAGTTCCTCTGTGTTGTTTTTCTGTATCGCACCAGTCAAAATATTTTGTTACACTGATACCCCAAGCATCCATAATACATGAATTATCCGTGCAAATGCCTCACTTAATATAAGGAGAGGTGATGAATTAATTATGTTTCAGCAGCCAACAAAGAGATGAACGGAGGGAATATTCTCCTCCTCTTTCTCTTGTCGTTTGGTGGTGTTGGAAGAGTTAAGATGCTGATATTTAGCAGATCCTGCCATCTGTGTGCATCTGAGGTGGGCTGATACCAAGCTAACGAGTTACCATACATCACCCTAACTAAAGGAGATGGTGAGAGAGGAGGATCAGGAAGGGAGGGAGGGACTGAATGGTGAAGAAAGAGGGATGGAGGAAGGGAGAGAGAGTAAGAGAATATTGAGGGAGAGAAGAAAGGAGGGTACTGACATATAGAGAGCAAGTGAGGGAGAGAGAGAAAGAGTAATTGAGATAAACAGAGAGAGATGCCATGCCAGCCTGGGCCCCATACTCAGCAGGTGTGAAGGAGTAGGTGGTTGATGAGAGTTGGCCCTTTTGGATTCCTGATCAAAAACAAAGACCTCAATAACTGTGTAATAATCCAGGCCTGGTGCAGCAGAAAACCGTCTCCCATCTCTCCACTATGGCAGTCAGTCAGTGTAGTGATTCCCAGCATGATTAGACAGCGGCTTTAGCAGGTCTGCGTGAGTAGGCTGGAGGCTCGGGAGTCCATGGGGCTCCAGGCCCACAACACACATTAGGTAGTCCAGACAACCTCTGGTAGCCAGGGTTTCCTGCCTCTCCACTCTTCTCCTCTCCCAAATGTAATTACTGCAGTGCAATCTTTCCTTTGACCCAACACAATGGAAATGTCAGGGGGCTGATTTTCCACCGGTTCGCCATGACAGCTGCAGCTGCCCTCTGTTTACCGATGCTCAGGGGAGAGATTGAGTTGGAGGTTGCCACCTACAAACAGATTTAGGATCAGATTACTCAACCCTAGTCCTAATGTTAAGCTTCATTGTGTGAGATAATACACTACATAGCCAAAAGTATGTGGACACCTGCTCGTCGAACATCTCATTCCAAAATCATGGGCATTAATATGGAGTTTTATGGTCCCCTTTCTCTGCTGCTGTAACAGCCTCCACTCTTCTGGGAAGACTTTCCACTAGAACGTTGCTGCTATAACAGCCTCCACTCTTCTGGGAAGACTTTCCACTAGAACGTTGCTGCTATAACAGCCTCCACTCTTCTGGGAAGACTTTCCACTAGAACATTGCTGCTATAACAGCCTCCACTCTTCTGGGAAGACTTTCCACTAGAACGTTGCTGCTATAACAGCCTCCACTCTTCTGGGAAGACTTTCCACTAGAACGTTGCTGCTATAACAGCCTCCACTC
Organism: Salvelinus namaycush; assembly: GCF_016432855.1. NCBI lineage: Eukaryota > Metazoa > Chordata > Actinopteri > Salmoniformes > Salmonidae > Salvelinus > Salvelinus namaycush. Next base: position 23,152,145 of record NC_052339.1, on the reverse strand, counting down.
TTCTGGGAAGACTTTCCACTAGAACGTTGCTGCTATAACAGCCTCCACTCTTCTGGGAAGACTTTCCACTAGAACGTTGCTGCTATAACAGCCTCCACTCTTCTGGGAAGGCTTTCCACTAGAACGTTGCTGCTATAACAGCCTCCACTCTTCTGGGAAGGCTTTCCACTAGAACGTTGCTGCTATAACAGCCTCCACTCTTCTGGGAAGACTTTCCACTAGAACGTTGCTGCTATAACAGCCTCCACTCTTCTGGGAAGACTTTCCACTAGAACGTTGCTGCTATAACAGCCTCCACTCTTCTGGGAAGACTTTCCACTAGAACGTTGCTGCTATAACAGCCTCCACTCTTCTGGGAAGACTTTCCACTAGAACGTTGCTGCTATAACAGCCTCCACTCTTCTGGGAAGACTTTCCACTAAAACGTTGCTGCTATAACAGCCTCCACTCTTCTGGGAAGACTTTCCACTAGAACGTTGCTGCTATAACAGCCTCCACTCTTCTGGGAAGACTTTCCACTAGAACGTTGCTGCTATAACAGCCTCCACTCTTCTGGGAAGACTTTCCACTAGAACGTTTCTGCTATAACAGCCTCCACTCTTCTGGGAAGACTTTCCACTAGAACGTTGCTGCTATAACAGCCTCCACTCTTCTGGGAAGACTTTCCACTAGAACGTTGCTGCTATAACAGCCTCCACTCTTCTGGGAAGACTTTCCACTAGAACGTTGCTGCTATAACAGCCTCCACTCTTCTGGGAAGACTTTCCACTAGAACGTTGCTGCTATAACAGCCTCCACTCTTCTGGGAAGACTTTCCACTAGAACGTTGCTGCTATAACAGCCTCCACTCTTCTGGGAAGACTTTCCACTAAAACGTTGCTGCTATAACAGCCTCCACTCTTCTGGGAAGACTTTCCACTAAAACGTTGCTGCTATAACAGCCTCCACTCTTCTGGGAAGACTTTCCACTAGAACATTGCTGCGGGGAATTGCTTCCATTCAGCCACGAGCATTAGTAATGTCGGGCACTGATGTTGGGCGATTAGGCCTGGATCGCAGTCAGTGTTCCTATTTGTATTTATTATGGAACCCCATTAGCTGCTGCAGTTACACAATTTTAAAAACATTACAATACATTCATAACAGATTTCACAACACACTAAGTGTGTGCCCTCAGGCCCTTACTCCACTACCACATATCCACCACACAAAATCCATGTGTATGTGTGTGTGTATTCATGTGTCTCCGCCTATTTTTGTGTTGTTTCACAGTCCCCGCTGTTGTGGAATAGAGTTCCATGGAGTTATGGCTCTATGTAGCTCTGTGCGCCTCCCATAGTCTCCTTTGGACTTGGGGACTGTGAAGAGACCTCTGGTGGCATGTCTTGTGGGGTATGCATGTCTGTCTGAGCTGTGTGCTAGTCATTTAAACAGACAGCTCGGTGCATTCAACAATACCTGTCACAAATACAAGTAGTGATGAAGTCAATCTCTCCTCCACTTTGAGCCAGGAGAGATTGACATGCATAGTATTAATGTTAGCTCTCTGTGTACATCCAAGGGCTAGCCGTGCTGCCCTGTTCTGCGCCAATTGCAATTCCTAAGTCCCTCTTTGTGACACCTGACCACACAACTTAACAGTAGTCCAGGTGCGACAAAACTAGAGCCTGTATGACCTGCCTTGTTGATAGTGTTGTTAAAAAGGCAGAGCAGCGCTTTATTATGGACAGACTTCTCCCCATCTTAGCTACTGTTGTATCAACATGTTTTGACCATGACAGTTTACAATCCAGGGTTACTCCAAGCAGTTTAGTCACCTCGACTTGCTCAATTTCCACATTATTTATGACAAGATTTAGTTGAGGTTTGGGGTTTAGTGAATGATTTGTCCCAAATACAATGCTTTTAGTTTTTTACATATTTAGGACTAACTTATTGCTTGCCACCCACTCTGAAACTAACTGCAACGCTTTGTTAAGTGTTGTGGTCATTTCAGTCGCTGTAGTAGCTGACGTGGATAGTGTTGAGGCATCCGCATACATAAACACACTGGCTTTACTCATAGAGACACTGGCTTTACTCATAGAGACACTGGCTTTACTCATAGAGACACTGGCTTTACTCATAGAGACACTGGCTTTACTCATAGACACACTGGCTTTACTCATAGAGACACTGGCTTTACTCATAGAGACACTGGCTTTACTCATAGACACACTGGCTTTACTCATAGACACACTGGCTTTACTCATAGACACACTGGCTTTACTTTACTCTAAATGGGTGCATGCTTATTAGTAACTGGGATAAGCAATTTCATAAGTGTGTCAAGTGCAACATCTGTTTGCTCCTTATTACACCTCACGAACCAACAAATATTCTTTACATCAACAACATAGGAATCACGACAAAACGTATTGTATGACCTCTTATACACTATATTAGGCCCAGCCTTTGGAACTTTGGTTTTCCTAGATATGGCTACTATATTGTTATCACTACATCCGTTGGATCTGAATACTGCTTTCAAGCACATTTCTACAGCATTAGTAAAGATGTGATCAATAGATGTTGATTATTTCATTCCAGTGCTGTTTGTAACTACCCTGGTAGGTTGACTGATAACCTGAACCAGGTTGCAGGCACTGGTTACAGTTTGAAGCTTTTTCTTGAGTTGGCAGCTTGATGAAAGCCAGTCAATATTTAAATCCCCCAGAAAATATACCTCTCTGTTGATATCACATATGTTATCAAGCATTTCACACATGTTATGCAGATACTGACTGTTAGCACTTGGTGGTCTATAGCAGCTTCCCACCAGAATGGGCTTTAGGTGATGCAGATGAACCTGTAGCCATATTACTTCAACAGTATTTAACATGAGATCCCCTCTAATCTTTACAGACATCTGGTTCAGAATATAAACAGCAACACCTCCACCACTGGCATTTCTGTATTTTCTGTAAATGTTATAACCTTGTATTACTACCACTGTATCATCAAAGGTATTATCTAAGTGAGTTTCAGAGATGGTCAGAATAAGAATGTCATCTGTTACTAGCAAGTTATTAATTTAGTTTCTTAAGCTACATATGTTGACGTGGGCTATTTTGAGCACTTTTCTGGGATGCTTACTTGTTTTCATTGCTTTACTGGGAAGCTTAGCAGAAGCAGATATTCTCATGTTATTTATGTTAGTGCAGGGTGAGCTACACACGGTGGACGTCCTACTAGGGCACACCGCCTCAGTGCTAACAGCATACATCTGGTTCATAGGCACATGATTGCTGCATACTAAAGCTTTAGGATCAGCAGAGGCATTCAGGGCAGTTAGAGGGACATAAATTAGGTTATTTACATTGTCTACCAATGCCCCTGGTGTAATGTACATTTGCTAAAGCCTTGTGATGACTCAGCGACACAATGGTAGGGATTAACTGAGCTGGGCTTGGGTCATTGATAAGTCATTGTCTCAACGCAGCCTTATAATGCTGTGAAAGGATCCAGGACCCCAAATGATTTGGGTGGATCCCAACCTCCTTTATAAAACGTGTTTTGTTTCCAAAAGGTATAGAAATTGTCAACAAAAGTTACACCCATTAAGCTACTATAACCACGTAGCCAGTTGTGAAGAGAGAGAATCTTGCTAAAGCTTTCAATGCCATGATTCAGAGAGGGCACAGGGCCACGATATGATGGTTATTTTATTAGTGTCTAGCAGAGAGTCAATCAGCTCTTTAAAATCCAGTTTCAACTGTTCAGAGCTGCCCTTCATAATGTCATTAAAACCCACATGGACTACGATAGAATCAATGTCCATGTCCTGGCGTAGGACATTCGGGAGCAGCTTAGTAATGTCATTTACCTAAGCTCCTGGGATAGGACATTGTTTTTGCACCAGGAACAGTCACATTTCTTACCATGGCGCTGCCCAAAATCACAGCTGGCGAGAAGGACGAGAAAATCCACCCACTCCCACGCTTCACAGGATGGTGCAGGCCTCCGACAGATGGAGAAGCCCCGCTCAATCCAGAGCAGGGACGGAAGGTTGCTGACTTCGACTTGGAAATCATAGGGGAAGGAGTAGGAGTAGGTACAGCGGCCGCAGACACAGTTACCCCCAGCGACGAAGGTGCAGGTTGATCAAGCTCCAGACACAGTTACCCCCAGCGACGAAGGTGCAGGTTGATCAAGCTCCAGACACAGTTACCCCCAGTGACGAAGGTGCAGGTTGATCAAGCTCCAGACACAGTTACCCCCAGCGACGAAGGTGCAGGTTGATCAAGCTCCAGACACAGTTACACCCAGCGACGAAGGTGCAGGTTGATCAAGCTCCAGACACAGTTACCCCCAGCGACGAAGGTGCAGGTTGATCAAGCTCCAGACACAGTTACACCCAGCGACGAAGGTGCAGGTTGATCAAGCTCCAGACACAGTTACCCCCAGCGACGAAGGTGCAGGTTGATCAAGCTCCAGACACAGTTACCCCCAGCGACGAAGGTGCAGGTTGATCAAGCTCCAGACACAGTTACCCCCAGCGACGAAGGTGCAGGTTGATCAAGCTCCAGACACAGTTACCCCCAGCGACGAAGGTGCAGGTTGATCAAGCTCCAGACACAGTTACCCCCAGCGACGAAGGTGCAGGTTGATCAAGCTCCAGACACAGTTACCCCCAGCGACGAAGGTGCAGGTTGATCAAGCTCCAGACACAGTTACCCCCAGCGACGAAGGTGCAGGTTGATCAAGCTCCAGACACAGTTACCCCCAGCGACGAAGGTGCAGGTTGATCAAGCTCCAGACACAGTTACCCCCAGCGACGAAGGTGCAGGTTGATCAAGCTCCAGACACAGTTACCCCCAGCGACGAAGGTGCAGGTTGATCAAGCTCCAGACACAGTTAACCCCAGCGACGAAGGTGCAGGTTGATCAAGCTCCAGACACAGTTACCCCCAGCGACGAAGGTGCAGGTTGATCAAGCTCCAGGGTGGCGAAACTATTCGTTGTTTGTATTCGCTCCGGCCCTCTCGTTGACATTGTAGACTGCTTTGTGGGAGGCCGCTATGTTCGTCTTCCATGGCTCGTGACATGCGACCATCATTGATTGCCATGCTCCTCTTGCTGTGCTCCTTAGACTCCGCTATCAGATGGGGGAGGAGAGGCAGGAGGTGGCTCCCCTGGCGAATGAACACCAGGCAACACGGCCAGTCGGATAATGACAAACGACAAGACGGAGATGCATCCAACATGCCGTCCATCGTAGAAAAGGTAAACATTCCACTCTGCGTTTTCCCCAGTCCCTTACATACGCTGGTGACCTGCGTGATCAAGGAAGCCACCTCAAGCCCATAATCCTCGACAAGCAATCAATTGCCGCATTGGAACTCTGAGTGATCCAGTTTGTCCTGAAACAAAGCGTAGTAGATACAGCTCCTACAGTGCTGGAACCGTACAGACAAAGAGGCTCCATTGGGAAAACTAATCTGGGACTAACTTTGTTAGCTTGATGGCTAACGTTAGCCGCTTAGCTAGGTTAGTGGCTCTTTCAAGCCATTCTACAGCCAATTCATCCCAAAGGTGTTCAATGGGCTTGAGGTCAGGGCTCTGTGCTGGCCAGTCAAGCGCTTCCACACCGATCTCGACAAATCATTTCTGAATGGGCCTCGTTTTGTGCATGGTGCATTGTCATGCTGAAACAGGAAAGGGCCTTCCCCAAACTGTTGCCACAAAGTTGGAAGCAGAGAATTGTCTAGAATGTCATTATATGCTGTAGGGTTAAGATTTCCCTTCAATGGAACTAAGGGGCTCGAACCATGAAAAACAGCCCCAGACCATTATTTCTCTTCCACCAAACTTTATAGTTGGCACTATGCATTCGGACAGGTAGTGGCCTTCTGGCATCCGCCAAACCCAGATTCGGCCGTCGGACTGCCAGATGGTGAAGTGTGATTCATCACTCCAGAGAACACGTTTCCACTGCTCCAGATTCCGATGGCGGTGAGCTTTACACCACTCCATCCGACGCTTGGCATTGCGCATGGTGACATTAGGCTTGTGTACGGCTGCTCGGCCATGGGAACCCATTTCATGAAGCTCCTGACAAACAGTTCTTGTGCTGACGTTGCTTCCAGAGGCAGTTTGGAACTCGGTAGTGAGTGTTGCAACAGAGGACAGTCTGTTTTTTCAGCACTCGCCGGTCCCGTTCTGTGAGCTTCTGTGGCCTACCACTTTGTGGCTTAGCCGTTGTTGCTCCTAGACGTTTCCACTTCACAATAACAGCACTTACAGTTGACCGGGGCAGCAGGGCAGAAATTTGACTTGTGACAAACTGACTTGTTGGAAAGGTGGCATCCTATGACGGTGCTACTTTGAAAGTCACTGAGCTCTTCAGTAAGGCCATTCTACGTTTTGTGTATATATAGTGTATCTGACCCTGGGCCAGTGGTTACAGAGCAACTGAGAGAGACTGATCTGCATGTGTGTGCACACGCATTTGTTTGTTTTATTAATATTTATTTTTTAACCTTTATTCAACTAGGCAAGTCGGTTAAGAACAAATTCTTATTTACAATGGCGGCCTGCCCCGGCAAACCCTCCCCCTAACCCGTCCTATGGGACTCCCGATCACGACCGGGTGTGATACAGCTCGGGATCGAACCAGGGTCTGTAGTGACGCCTCTAGCACTGATATACTGCATATCAGTGCTAAAGGCGTCACTACAGACCCTGGCTCAGAGATGAAATTAGATTTTAAACAAAACAATGTTGCAGGAATGCTAATCTTATCTGTTTCTAACAGAAACATTTTCTGAGATGGTGGCTGTCAAGTCTCTTTCTTGTGTTTTTAGGGCTCAGTGCCTTAGACCGCTGTGCCACTCGGGAGGCTCCAGTGTGTGTTCATTCCCACTTGACAACCTCATCACTGACGTTCAGGCCTTCTTCAGTTAGAAGGCCACATAGGAAGAGATGTACACAGGCAGTCCAATATCACTGACCAGACTCGTCTTTGAAGGCAGTGGCTTTTGAAATGCAAAGTATTCTCCTGATAACAAAGCACGTCGCTGACAGTGGCTCAGCAGGTTGTTGTGCTAGTGTGTGGTTGAGAATGAGATGTTGTTTACAAACTAAGGAGCAGCTCCATACTACTTGTCAGAGAACTGATACTCTATACTGGCTGTTTGGGTGGGATTGGTGTGGGGCGTGGGGGGATCCGTAGGTGGCTTGAACATTTCTTTGGATTCCTCATGTTTAACACATTGTTCGAAAAAACGTTTGGTCCAAATCGGATGTTACTGTAGGTAATATATTTATTGAATAGTATATAAATCCTATAAATTAAAGTGGCCAGTTTGGGTGCAATCGATTAGCTTAATTTCTCAGAGATCAAATTAGATTTTAAACAAAACAATGTTGCCGGAATGCTAATCTTATCTGTTTCTAACAGAAACATTTTCAGAACAATCTGAGATGGGGGCTGTCAAGCCTCTTTCTTGTGTTTTTAGGGCTCAATGCCCAGATAAACTGTTCTTATGGCACTCAGTGTTATTAGTGTGTCTACATTTCACTGGCTTTACGTTTTAAATATCTCCTTCCCTACCAGGCAGCCTCTATAGCAACACTATTCTGTCCAATATGCTGTGTATTGATCTTTTTAGCCTTGGGGGGAGGGAAGAATCACTGGATTAGTGAGGCAAGTGAAGCAGAGTTGAATGAATGCTGTGTTTATATACACACAGAGAGAGCGAGAAGAGAGAGCGAGAAGAGAGAGCGAGAGAGAGGTGCCACCGCCGTGTCTTAGGTGTTTCAATCTGTATTGGATTCATGCCAGATTCAGATGGCTGGAATGCCTTTGATATGGAAATGCCACTGCAGGAGATGGATGCTCTCACACCCACACACACAGCTCAGGTGACTGAACCTGAGAATGAGATTGACCTGTGACCCCCTGATGTGTGTGTATGTGTGTCACACGTAGAACATGAGAACAGTCTGCTGTGTCCTGACCTGTCTATGGTAGGAGGTTATGTCCTTCCTTCCCCCTATCCTCCTCCCGTCTTCCGTGTGTGTGTGTGTATGTCTCTCTCACTGCCAGGGCTGGGGCTGCTTATTGAATTAGTGGTGTTGATCAAACAGCTTGAGTCAGCAGGAATCCTTTTCCAGGTGAAGTAGTCAGCCCATAGAAATAGATTGTAGCCTTCCAGCCGTGGCATCGCTGTGTGCCAGCTTGTACGCATCATCAAACTGCTCATCTGCGTGTGCTTGCTCCCAAATAAACCTTCCAATAACCTATTCAATACCCTTTGAATAAAGGAGGATTGGAGATGGGCTTTTAAACCGGACTTTGTCTTTTTAGCTTGAGTTTCTTGAATCTGCAGTCATTGCAAATCATGAGAAGAGAGACACTTTTAGTTTGTTTCTTACTGTGGCCACTGGTCAGCCCCCTGTTGTCAGGCAGTTGTTGTATCAGACATTCAATACAATCCTTAACTATCAAGTAGCCAGCACATAGTTCTGAGTGGGGTGTGTTCATTGCAGTGTCTGTGACAAGCCTGTCATCTGAGGAAGGCTGTTTCTCTCAGGAAATGTGGTCTGTTCTGTTGTGCTCCCGTCATAACAGACCCTCTGTTTCTCTCAGGAAAAGTGCAGAATGTACAGTATGAACAGAGGTGTTTATAATGTGGTTGTGCTATCAGGTCAGGGAAGGTAGGGTCAACTTACTAAACAGATCAACCTCTGTAACCCTCTCATCCATTGTTTACAGCTAGTGTGTGTGTTATTGTGTATCAGAGAGAGGGTTTGCCTGGTTTGCCCACTCTCTATTCAATGTAAACAAGTCTGCTATCCTTAGCAGCACAGTAGCTGCTGTTGTGAAGTACATCCTATTTAAAAATCTACCCTGCTTGCTGTTAGACTGTCGCTAAGGCCCTACCATTATCTAAAGCATATTAAGTGTCAGTGGAGACCAATGAGTTTGATGTTGTTTATGAATTTCGGGAAGCGTTCTGGTTCTGCATTGGCCAGGGAGAGGACAGCAGGTATTGTGTAGGTGAATAATATCAGTTTCCAGTTTAAGGGGTAGTTCATGTGTGTATGTGTTTGTCTGTTTGTATCTTTGTGAGTGTATGTTTTCCTGTGTGCAGGGTATTATAACTGTCACGTTCCTGACCTATTTATGTTAGTTTGTTATGTGTGTTAGTTGGTCAGGACGTGAGGTTGGGTGGGCATTCTATGTTTTCTGTTTCTGTGTTGGTTTTGGGTTGCCTGGTATGGCTCTTAATTAGAGGCAGGTGTTTGGCGTTCCTCTAATTAAGAGTCATATTTAGGTAGGCGTTGTCACAGTGTTCGTTGTGGGTGATTGTCTTCCGTGTCTGTGTCTGTACACCACGCGGGACTGTTTACGGTTTGTTCGGTTTGTGTAGTCTATGTTTTCCTATTCGTGCGTTCTTCTTGTTTTATGTAAGTTCGTCGTTTAGGTCTGTCTACACCGTTTGTTGTTTTTGTTAGTTTAGTCAAGTTCGTGTTTTCGTTAAATAAATATGTCATTTCACTACGCTGCGCCTTGGTTCGATCAATACTCCTCCTCTTCAGATGAAGAGGAGGAGGACCGCTGTTACAGAATCACCCACCACGCTAGGACCAAGCGGCAAGGGAAAACTCAACGGAGTAAGGGACAGGAAAAGAAGGAGCAATGGACATGGGACGATATATTGGACGGAAAGGGTTGCTACACATGGGAGGAGATCCTGGCTGGTAGGGATCGCCTCCCATGGGAACAGCTGGAGGCACTGAGGAGAGCAGAGGCTACCGGAGATTATGAGGGAACGCGTCTGGCACGGAAGCCCAAAAAGCCCGTGAGTAACACCCAAAAATTTCTTGGGGGGGGGCTAAGAGGTAGTGGGCCAAGGGCAGGTAGGAGACCTGCGCCCACTTCCCAGGCTTACCGTGGAGAGCGGGAGTACGGGCAGGCGCCGTGTTACGCAGTAGAGCGCACGGTGTCTCCTGTACGAGTGCATAGCCCAGTGCGGGTTATTCCACCTCCCCGCACTGGTAGGGCTAGATTGGGTATTGAGCCAGGTGTCATGAGGCCGGCTCAACGCGTCTGGTCTCCAGTGCGTCTCCTCGGGCCGGCATACATGGCACCTGCCTTACGCATGGTTTCCCCGGTTCGCCTACATAGGCCGGTGCGGGTTATTCCACCTCCCCGCACTGGTCGGGCGACCGGGAGTATTCAACCAGGTAAGGTTGGGCAGGCTCAATGCTCAAGAGTGCCAGTACGCCTCCACGGTCCGGTATTTCCGGCGCCACCTCCCCGCCCCAGCCTAGTACCTACAGTGCCTACACTACGCACTAGGCTACCAGTGCGTCTCCTGAGCCCTGTTCCTCCTCCACGCACTCTCCCTGTAGTGCGTGTATCCAGTTCGGTGCCTCCAGTTCCGGCACCACGCACTAAGCCTCCTGTGCGTCTCCAGAGCCCTGTACACACTGTATCTTCTCCCCCTACTAATCCTGATGTGCTTGTCCTCAGCCCGGTGTCACCAGTGCCGGTACCACGCACCAGGTATAGAGTGGGCTTTGAGAGTACAGTGTGCCCTGTCCCTGCTCCCCGCACTAGCATGAAGGTGCGTGTCCTTAGCCCGGTGCCTCCAGTTCCGGCACCACGCACCAGGTCTACAGTGCGCCTTATCCGGCCAGAGCCATCCGTCTCACCAGCGCCATCTGAGCCATCCGTCTCACCAGCGCCATCTGAGCCATCCGTCTCCCCAGCGCCATCTGAGCCATCCGTCTCCCCAGCGCCGTCTGAGCCATCCGTCTGCAATGAGCCTGCAAAGCCGCCCGTCTGCCATGAGCCTGCAAAGCCGCCCGTCTGCCATGAGCCTACAGAGCCGTCCGCCAGACAGGAGCCGCTAGAGCCGCCCGCCAGACAGGAGCCGCTAGAGCCGCCCGTCAGACAGGATCTGCCAGAGCCGCCAACCAGACAGGATCTGCCAGAGCCGCCAACCAGACAGGATCTGCCAGAGCCGCCAACTAGACAGGATCTGCCAGAGCCGCCAACCAGACAGGATCTGCCAGAGCCGCCAACCAGACAGGATCTGCCAGAGCCGCCAGCCTGCCATGAGCATCGAGAGCCGTCAGCCAGCCATGAGCGTCAAGAGCCGTCAGCCTGCCATGAGCGTCGAGAGCCGTCAGCCTGCCATGAGCGTCGAGAGCCGTCAGCCTGCCATGAGCGTCGAGAGCCGTCAGCCTGCCATGAGCGTCGAGAGCCGTCAGCCAGCCATGAGCGTCGAGAGCCGTCAGCCTGCCATGAGCGTCGAGAGCCGTCAGCCTGCCATGAGCGTCGAGAGCCGTCAGCCTGCCATGAGCGTCGAGAGCCGTCAGCCTGCCATGAGCGTCGAGAGCCGTCAGCCTGCCATGAGCGTCGAGAGCCGTCAGCCTGCCATGAGCGTCGAGAGCCGTCAGCCTGCCATGAGCGTCGAGAGCCGTCAGCCAGCCATGAGCGTCGAGAGCCGTCAGCCAGCCATGAGCGTCGAGAGCCGTCAGCCAGCCATGAGCGTCGAGAGCCGTCAGCCTGCCATGAGCATCCAGATTCGTCAGTCAGCCAGGAGCTGCCCTTCAGCCAGAAATGGCTATATACCCAGAACGGCCCCTCAGTCCAGAGCTGTCTCTCTGTCCGGAGCTGCCTTTCAGTCCGGAGTTGCCCCTCTATCATGATCTCCCTCTCTATCTTGATCTACCTCTTTATTCTGATCTATCCCTCTGTCTTGTGCTATCCCTCTGTCTTGATTTATCCCTCTGTCCCGGTGCTGTCCCTGTCATGGATGTTACTAAGAGGATTTTGTGGGGGTAAGATATGGGTGGACATTTTTAGGGGTAGATGGGGGTTGGGATTGACTATGGTGGGGTGGGGACCTCGCCCGGAGCCTGAGCCACCACCGTGGTCAGATGCCCACCCAGACCCTCCCCTAGACTTTGTGCTGGTGCGCCCGGAGTTCGCACCTTATGGGGGGGGTTATGTCACGTTCCTGACCTATTTATGTTAGTTTGTTATGTGTGTTAGTTGGTCAGGACGTGAGGTTGGGTGGGCATTCTATGTTTTCTGTTTCTGTGTTGGTTTTGGGTTGCCTGGTATGGCTCTTAATTAGAGGCAGGTGTTTGGCGTTCCTCTAATTAAGAGTCATATTTAGGTAGGCGTTGTCACAGTGTTCGTTGTGGGTGATTGTCTTCCGTGTCTGTGTCTGTACACCACGCGGGACTGTTTACGGTTTGTTCGGTTTGTGTAGTCTATGTTTTCCTATTCGTGCGTTCTTCTTGTTTTATGTAAGTTCGTCGTTTAGGTCTGTCTACACCGTTTGTTGTTTTTGTTAGTTTAGTCAAGTTCGTGTTTTCGTTAAATAAATATGTCATTTCACTACGCTGCGCCTTGGTTCGATCAATACTCCTCCTCTTCAGATGAAGAGGAGGAGGACCGCTGTTACAATAACTAGTGGTAATACCCCTTTCCATCCACACCTAGTGAGTCCAGGCAGTGAGACTGGTGTACAGGGAGGCTCAGTCTTTACATTGACATTGTTTGACAGGTTTTTAAAAAACCTAATAAAGCAACACCTCACGAAACAACGCCTCTCCCCATGTGAGCCACTTGTTGTGTGTATGTACTGACATGTATGTGTAACTGATAGATACACACACACACACACTGCATGTTAATGTTAATGTATGTATGTAAATTAATGATTTTGTCTGTAATGTCTTTTTCGTTATGTGTCAGACCCCAGTAAGACTAGCTGTTGCCATTGGCGTCGACTAATGGGGATCCTAATACATCAAATCAAATCAGGGAGTTATAAGCCCTCTTTACACTGCCATTCTGTTTGACAGAGTGACAGCCTGAGGGGGTGTTAAAGAGCATGACTGTCCTTCTTGGATACTGGGGACGAAGCGGCTGTACAGACAAATCTCACGTACTTAGATAGCATGGAGAGATGACTGCAGGGCTGGGGCCTGGGCTGACATTCTAGAGGCCTAGTTTACTAAAGGGATTGGTTTACACTACTGAGAAGTTTATATATAGTTTATATATTTGATATGCTATTCCCATAGCAGGAGCTAATTTTGCATGGGTACAAATATGACCTAGTCTCCGCAGAGAATAGATAGTATTGTATTCTAGCTGTGCTTAGATGGGGTGGACTGACTGTCAGGGTTTAATATCCTCCCATGATTTTATTTCAAGTAGGATAGCAGCCTACACAAGAAATAACTAATAACCATCTAGATGTCACCTTGACACATACATACAGTCTAGAGGTCGACCGATTAATCGGAATGGCCGATTAATTGGTGCCGATTTCAAGTTTTCATAACAATCGGTAATCGGCATTTTTGGACGCCGATTACATTGCACTCCACGAGGAGACTGCGTGGCAGGCTGACTACCTGTTATGCGAGTGCAGCAAGGAGCCAAGGAAAGGTGCTAGCTAGCATTAAACGTATCTTATAAAAACAATCAATCTTAACATAATCACTAGTTAACTACACATGGTTGATGATATTACTAGTTTAACTAGCTTGACCTGCGTTGCATATAATCGATGCGGTGCCTGTTAATTTATCATTGAATCACAGCCTACTTCTCCAAACGGTTGATTTAACAAGCGCATTCGCGAAAAAAGCACTGTTGTTGCTCCAATGTGTACCTAACCATAAACATCAATGCCTTTCTTAAAATCAATACACAAATATATATTTTTAAACCTGCATATTTAGTTAATATTGCCTGCTAACATGAATTTATTTTAAATAGGGAAATTGTGTCACTTCTCTTGCGTTCCGTGCAAGCAGAGTCAGGGTATATGCAGCAGTTTGGGCCGCCTGGCTCGTTGCGAACTGTGTGAAGACCATTTCTTCCTAACAAAGACCGTAATTAATTTGCCAGAATTGTACATAATTATGACATAACATTGAAGGTTGTGCAATGTAACAGCAATATTTAGACTTATGGATGCCACTCGTTAGATAAAAGAATAAACATTTTGTTTTCGAAATGATAGTTTCCGGATTTGACCATATTAATGACCTAAGGCTTGTATTTCTGTGTGTTATTATATTATAATTAAGTCTATGATTTGATAGAGCAGTCTGACTGAGCGGTGGTAGGCAGCAGCAGGCTCGTAAGCATTCATTCAAACAGCACTTTACTGCATTTGCCAGCAGCTCTTCGCTGTGCTTCAAGCATTGCGCTGTTTATGACTTCAAGCCTATCAACTCCCGAGATTAGGCTGGCAATACTAAAGTACCTATTAGAACATCCAATAGTCAAAGGTATATGAAATACAAATGGTATAGAGAGAAATAGTCCTATAACAACTACAACCTAAAACTTCTTATCTGGGAATATTGAAGACTCATGTTAAAAGGAACCACCAGCTTTCATATGTTCTGAGCAAGGAACTTAAACGTTAGCTTTTCTACATGGCACATATTGCACTTACTTTCTTCTCCAACACTTTGTTTTTGCATTATTTAAACCAAATTGAACATGTTTCATTATTTATTTGAGACTAAATTGATTTTATTGATATATATATTAAGTTAAAATAAGTGTTCATTCAGTATTGTTGTAATTGTCATTATTACAAATATATATATAAAAATCGTCCGATTAATCGGTGTCGGCTTTTTTTGGTCCTCCAATAATCGGTATCGGCTTTGAAAAATCATAATCGGTCGACCTCTAATACAGTCTAATACTCAATGGGGAGGGCATGAACGACAACAACACCGGGTTCCCTTCACTCCCGCTTGACAAATACTACTATCCGGCAACGGCGTGGGAAGTAGCTACCTAGTAGCCAATATCAGCAACAGTACACCCATCATCTATCATTTGTATAAAAAATAAACGTCAGTTTTACAACTGAAATTAAAAATAATAGTGATATACGACTCATCCTCATGCTTAAAAACAGAATTCTCAGCTGAATCTTTATTTGTATTTTTCTCCCCAATTTCGTGGTATCTAATTGGTAGTGTTGGGTTCGGAGAATATGAAATATACTTAATCATATCAATATTGGAGTGCTGAGGTTTAGAGGGTCTACACCAGAAGTTAAGGGTTATAGAAGGAAGGTATATAGTGGGTGCAACTACGTTTGGAATGTGTTTAGTGCAGGGAAGCGATTACATGTGGCAGGCATTGATAAGGGAAGACGGGTGGAGATCTTAGAAACTAACAATGTCACTGAGGGAGAGAGGGTAATGTATAACATTTACATAATGTCAGGATATGTCACTGAGGGAGAGAGGGTAATGTATAACATTTACATAATGTCAGGATATGTCACTGAGGGAGAGAGGGTGATGTATAATGTTTACATAATGTCAGGATATGTCACTGAGGGAGAGAGGGTAATGTATAACGTTTACATTATGTAAGGATATGTCACTGAGGGAGAGAGGGTAATGTATAACGTTTACATTATGTAAGGATATGTCACTGAGGGAGAGAGGGTAATGTATAATGTTTACATTATGTCAGGATATGTCACTAAGGGAGAGAGGGTGATGTATAATGTTTACATTATGTCAGGATATGTCACTGAGGGAGAGAGGGTAATGTATAACGTTTACATTATGTCAGGATATGTCACCGAGGGAGAGAGGGTAATGTATAACATTTACATTATGTCAGGATATGTCACTGAGGGAGAGAGGGTAATGTATAATGTTTACATTATGTAAGGATATGTCACTGAGGGAGAGAGGGTAATGTATAATGTTTACATTATGTAAGGATATGTCACTGAGGGAGAGAGGGTAATGTATAATGTTTACATAATGTCAGGATATGTCACTGAGGGAGAGAGGGTAATGTATAATGTTTACATTATGTCAGGATATGTTACTGAGGGAGAGAGGGTGATGTATAACATCTACATTGTCAGGATATGTCACTAAGGGAGAGAGGGTGATGTATAATGTTTACATTATGTCAGGATATGTTACTGAGGGAGAGAGGGTGATGTATAACATCTACATTGTCAGGATATGTTACTGAGGGAGAGAGGGTGATGTATAACATCTACATTGTCAGGATATGTCACTAAGGGAGAGAGGGTGATGTATAATGTTTACATTATGTCAGGATATGTTACTGAGGGAGAGAGGGTGATGTATAACATCTACATTGTCAGGATATGTTACTGAGGGAGAGAGGGTGATGTATAATGTTTACATTATGTCAGGATATGTTACTGAGGGAGAGAGGGTGATGTATAACGTTTACATTGTCAGGATATGTCACTGAGGGAGAGAGGGTAATGTATAACGTCTACATTGTCAGGATATGTTACTGAGGGAGAGAGGGTGATGTATAACGTTTACATTGTCAGGATATGTCACTGAGGGAGAGAGGGTAATGTATAATGTTTACATAATGTCAGGATATGTTACTGGGAGAGAGAGGGTGATGTATAACATTTACATAATGTCAGGATATGTCACTGAGGGAGAGAGGGTAATGTATAACATTTACATTATGTCAGGATATGTCACTAAGGGAGAGAGGGTGATGTATAACATTTACATAATGTCAGGATATGTCACTAAGGGAGAGAGGGTGATGTATAACATTTACATAATGTCAGGATATGTCACTAAGGGAGAGAGGGTGATGTATAACATTTACATAATGTCAGGATATGTCACTAAGGGAGAGAGGGTGATGTATAACATTTACATAATGTCAGGATATGTTACTGGGAGAGAGAGGGTGATGTATAACGTTTACATTGTCAGGATATGTTACTGAGGGAGAGAGGGTAATGTATAATGTTTACATTATATCAGCATATGTTATTGTTAGCCATCAGGGATCCTCTGGGAGGAGAAGAGACACAGTCTGGTATCAATAACCATGACAGCCTTGAGGAGTGAGCACTTTGGGGTAGAGGTCAGGTTAGATGAAGTGAGGAAGAACAGATATCACTAAGATTCTGTCTAGTAAAAGAGATGCATTGGCTGTTCAGTTGTGGAGGAGGAGACTCAGCCTAGGAGAAAGGGTTAAATAGTAGTGCTTGTGTGTAATGTTTTTTTGTCTGAATACAGCTGTGTCAACCCTTTAGGAAGAATAAACTTGGTGTCCGTGAGTTCTCTAGTGTCCGTGAGTTCTCTAGTGTCCGTGAGTTCTGTAGTGTCCGTGAGTTCTCTAGTGTCCGTAAGTTATTTACTCTGAAAAATAAGAACCTAACAGTAGTTACATCTTGTCTCATCGCTGCAACTCTGCTTCTTGTCACAATGCCCACTTAACCCGGAGGCCAGCCGCACCATTGTGTCGGAGGAAACACCGTACACCTGGCGCCGCCACAGGAGTCGCTAGTGCGCGATGGGACAAGGACATCCCTGCCGACGGAGCCAGGACTCGAACCCAGAATATGTATTGGCACAGCTAGCACTGCGATGCAGTGTCTTAGACCTTAGCGCCACTCGGGAGGCCCCAAGCTGAATCTTTTAAGATATTTGCTAAACAGATCGCGTTGATTTTAGCCTCAGCCTTCTCCCACTCCTTTGATACGAAATCTCTACCCCAGACTTTTTACCAAGCCACTATATCAATCATTCTAAAGAAAGATAAGGATCCCCTTGAGTGTACATCCTACAGGCCTATTTCGCTTCTAAAATCCTAGCACTTCGCCTTGAGACTGTCTTACCTTCTATAACCAACCTGACAGTCTTTTTTTATTTATTGTTGACACGCAAGAATGAAATGCCTTTGGTTTTGGCGATGCATTTATTTCATGGGTTAAAGTAATATACAAATCTCCACTGGCTTCAATTTGAACTAACAGCATCCTTTCTGAATACTTTCCTTTACAACGTTCCACTAGGCAGGGCTGTTCGATGTCTCCACTCCTTTTTTCTAAAGCCATAGAGCCACTAGCCATCGCTCTACGTAGCAGTAAGGTAGTGGAGGGGGCGAAAAGAGGATGTCTCGAACACAAAATCTCACTTTATGCTGATGATATTCTTTTATTTATCTCTGAGCCAATGTTATCGGCACCAATGGTTTTGAATACTCTTGAAACCTTTGTGAAAATATCTGGGTATAAACTGAATCTGCATAAATGTGAAATGTTTTGTATTCTCCTGTGTGATGGCGCCAACAGTTTGGCTACACTTCCATTCAAATGGGTCACAAGCAAATTCACACATTTGGGTGTTTCACTTCCCGCCATTTTAAAGACTTTGCGAACTTTACAAAGCAACTAGAACATACTAAACTTGACTTTGAGCTTTGGTCGCTTCTCCCTCATTTGCTATCTGCACGCGTAAATATTGTGAAAATGAATGTTGTGGTTTGTCCACCTATTTCAATGTGTTCCAGTTTTTCTAAATCCTTCTTCGACAATCTAGATCAAGTTATTCCCTCATTCATTTGGAATAAGAAAACCCCTCGGCTACGTTAAATATTCCTTCAAAGGCACAAAAGGAGGCCAGGGATGAACCAATATCCACTTCTACTACTGGTCTGACAACATCAGAAATATTATGTACTGGCTTGACTCTGAGAATTATTCAAGTCATCCCTCTTGGGTACAAATGTAATAATCAGCCTGTGAAACATCTTTATCAGCACTCATATGTTCACCCTTACCTCTGCCGATATCCAGGTACACATTCCCAATCCGACTGTTAAACAATCTATAAGAATATGGATCCAATTTTGGAAACATTTTCAGCTCCACTCGGCCTCTATCTGCATGTCACTAAACAATAACCACATGTTCCCCACTCATTGGAAATCAGAGCATCAGATGTATGGCAGAGGAAAGGTGTTCATTGATAAATACTGCTCAATCAAAACCCTCTAACCTATAGCAGAGCGCTTTCCACACCCACTCCTTTCCACAAACCCACTCCTTTCCACCCACTCCTTTCCTTTCCACACACCCAGTCCTTTCCTTTCCACACACCCAGTCCTTTCCTTTCCACACACCCAGTCCTTTCCTTTCCACACACCCACTCCTTTCCTTTCCACACACCCACTCCTTTCCTTTCCACACACCCACTCCTTTCCTTTCCACGCGCCCACTCCTTTCCTTTCCACACACCCACTCCTTTCCTTTCCACACACCACACACCCACTCCTTTCCACACACCCACTCCTTTCCTTTCCACACACTCCACTCCTTTCCACACACCCACTCCTTTCCTTTCCTTTCCACACACCACACACCCACTCCTTTCCTTTCCACACACCCACTCCTTTCCACACACCACACACCCACTCCTTTCCTTTCCACGCGCCCACTCCTTTCCTTTCCACACACCCACTCCTTTCCTTTCCACGCGCCCACTCCTTTCCTTTCCACACACCACACACCCACTCCTTTCCACACACCTACTCCTTTCCTTTCCACACACCCACTCCTTTCCACACACTCCACTCCTTTCCACACACCCACTCCTTTCCACACACTCCACTCCTTTCCACACACCCACTCCTTTCCTTTCCACGCGCCCACTCCTTTCCTTTCCACACACCCACTCCTTTCCACACACCCACTCCTTTCCTTTCCACACGCCCACTCCTTTCCTTTCCACACGCCCACTCCTTTCCTTTCCACACGCCCACTCCTTTCCTTTCCACACACCCACTCCTTTCCTTTCCACACACCCACTCCTTTCCTTTCCACACACCCACTCCTTTCCTTTCCACACACCCACTCCGTTCCTTTCCACACACCCACTCGCCATATTGGGATGTAGCGCTCCCCTTTCTCTATACATGGGTTATCACCACTTATTAAGCCTGATCTAGAATCAAATCTACAAAGTATGATATAGTTTGAAATGTTTCAACCTTCAGTTTATTATACATTTACAATTTAAGCGCTTGGTTGTTGATTTTGCCTTTGTTGATTGAGTTTGTGCATGGGTTTGCTTTACCCAAGACAATAATGTTGATTGTTGGAGCATCCCAGGGTCCTATGTGTGTATTCCATGCACTTGTGTGTGTATTATTATACAATTATGTGTATGATTTCCTCCTCTGTAGAACAGCATGAGGGCCTCATCCATCCTTTGATGTGTTGATGTGAACTCAACTCATTATGTTTGTCACCACTCACTCACTCACTCACTCACTCACTCACTCACTCACTCACTCACTCACTCACTCACTCACTCACTCGGTCATCAGCATTGCCATGTGTGATTGGTAGGCTACTGGTGGGAAACCATGCCTCTCACTCTGCCTGGTGTTCATGTCCTTTGATTACCACTCAAGCCCAGAATACACAGAACCACATAATACACAGAACAACATAATACACAGAACAACATAAAACACAGAACAGATAAAACACAGAACCACATAAAACACAGAACCACATAATACACAGAACCACATAATACACAGAACAACATAAAACACAAAGCCTGTCAGCTCTCAGCAGAACCACAGAACCAGGCTAGTGCACAGACATCAATACAGGATGATAAATATGACTTCTAATGTGTTGTTTTTAGTGCTGCTTGGTGAATGTTGTGACTTGTGAATTGTGGAAGAGATTTTATATTATAGGGCAGAGAGACGGGCAACAAGAGGTGAAGTTAGTCACATTACATTTTCCCTGTTAATTGGCTGTATTCATAACAGCTTTGGGAGACAAAAGGGCTTGCTGAAAATGAGATGTAAATTAATAATAGGTCATCCTATTGTGTGTGTGTGTGTGTGTGTGTGTGTGTGTGTGTGTGTGTGTGTGTGTGTGTGTGTGTGTGTGTGTGTGTGTGTGTGTGTGTGTGTGTGTGTGTGTGTGTACATCTGCCTGTCTCTGTGTGTGTATGTATGTGTGAGTCATGTGTTGAGTGTGTGTGTCTCTGTTGAATTCAGGTATTGGGAGGGTTGAGGCACCAAATCGGCGAGCCAGTTCCACATTAATAAAAACTCCCTGGGGTGTCCAGGATGTTACTCTGTCTCACTGAGGGCCCTGGTTAGCTCTTACCGTTGCCATGGTTTCAGCGCTCAACGCCACTGGTGACAATTACTCGTCAACACTACCTACACATTCAACTAATGACCTGATATAGCTGACAGTGAAGACATTCCAATCCCGACATTCCAATCCAACACTTTTTGTGTGTGCCTTGGTTTAAACAACTGTATGCCCAAGAGCTGATCCAATACAGGGCTGATGTATGCCTGTTGAATAGATATCACTACATTATTTTGACTCCTTACACTCTCTTGCATATGAATCTGTCTTTATGAAACAGAAAAAAGCTATGCAGTGGATATGCTGTCTGAAGGATTCCTACATTTTTATTTGAAGGGTCTTGGTGCAGTCACAGTAGCACAGAGCCACTGTTTTATCTCCGCTACTCTCTCCCAGCAAGGACTGAGTCAACACGGCTATGTTACAAAGGTCTGTCAGCCTGTGTTCTAATGCTGCTATGGGCTTCAAACAGTGGTGACCGCGCAGTCCATTTCTGGGGGTGATGGTGCTGAGCTGGATCAAAAATGTGCACACTAAAGTGAGAGAACAAATCTATGGGCTAGTCCTTGTGAAATATGTACAGTGCATTCGAAAAGTATTCTGGCCCCTTGACTTTTTCCACATTTTGTTACGTTACAGCCTTATTCTAAAATTGATTAAATTGTTTCCCCCCCTCATCAATATACACACAATACCCCATAATGACAAAGCAAAAACAGGTCTTTTGACATTTTTGCTAATTTATTACAAATGAAAACCGGAAATGTCACATTTGCATAAGTATTCAGACCCTTTACTCAGTACTTTGTTGAAGCACCTTTGGCAGCGATTACAGCCTTGAGTCTTCTTAGGTATGACGCTACAAACTTGGCACACCTGTATTTAGGGAGTTTCTATCATTCTTCTCTGCAGATCCTCTCAAGCTCTGTCAGGTTGGATGTGGAGCATTGCTGCACAGCTATTTTCAGGTCTCTCCAGAGATGTTCAATCGGGTTCAAGTCCGGGCTCTGGCTGGAACACTCAAGGACATTCAGAGACTTGTCTCGAAGCCACTCCTGCAGTGAACCTTCACCCCAATCTGAGAGCAGGTTTCCATCAAGGATCTCTCTGTACTTTGCTCCGTTCATCTTTCCCTCGATCCTGACTAGTCTCCCAGTCCCTGCCGGTGAAAAACATCCCCATGAAGCATGCCACCACCATGCTTCACCGTAGGGATGTTACCAGGTTTTCTCCAGACGTGATACTTGGCATTCAGGCCAAAGAGTTCAATCAAGGTTTCATCAGACCATAGAATCTTGTTTCTCGTGGTCTGAGAGTCTTTAGGTGCCTTTTGGCAAACTCCAAGCGGGCTGTCATGTGACTTTTACTGAGGAGTGGCTTCCGTCTGGCCACTCTACCATAAAGACCTGATTGGTGGAGTGCTGCAGAGATGGTTGTCCTTCTGGAAGGTTCTCCCATCTCCACAGAGGAACTCTGGAGCTCTGTCAGAGTGACCATCAGGTTCTTGGTGACCTCCCCGACTAAGGCCCTTCTCCCCCGATTGCTCAGTTTGGCCGGGCGCTCTACGGACAATTCCTTTGACCTCATGGCTTGGTTTTTGCTCTGACATGCACTGTCAACTGTGGGACCTTATATAGACAGGTGTGTGCCTTTCCAAATCATGTTCAATCAATTGAATTTACCACAGATGGACTCCAATTCAGTTGTAGAAACATCTCAACAATGATCAATGGAAATAGGATGCACCTGAGTTTAATTTCGAGTTTCATAGCAACAAAGGGTCTGAATACTTATGTAAATAAGGTATTTCTGTTTTTAGTTTTAATTGCAAAAACGTATAAAAAAAACTGTTTTCTCTGTCATTATGGGGTATTGTTTGTAGATAAATGGATTTAATTAATTTTAGAACAAGGCTGTAACGTAACAAAATGTGGAAAAAGTGAATGGGTCTGAATACTTTCCGAATGCACTGTATGTGTCAGGCACTAGCAGGTTATGGGCTATTCAGTGAGGTGCAGAGGTCAGATACGTGAGCTTGTCTTGATCCACACTAGAATGTGTAATGAGATGTTAATCTGCTCTTGAACAGCACATTATGGACCTCCCCCTTTCCTTACCTCTCCTAATAAATATGTGTTGGTCTGATGTAATTCATAAGGAGCATCCAGACACTGCACTTGATGAATTTATGAAATTGCTTCTTCCAATTATTGATAAACCTTTTAAGAAGCTGACTCTTAGTACTGTTAAGCCTCCATGGATTGAAGAGGAATTTAAAAACTGTATGGTTGAAATAGATGGGGCAAAATGATTGGCTATTAAGCCTGGCTGCACATATGACTTACTGCAAATTGAGAAATGATGTGACTAAACTCAACAAGAAGAAGAAGAAACTGTATTATGAAGCCAAGATCATTGATATAAAGAATGATGGAAAAACCTTTGGAGTACTTGAAATGATGGGCAGAAAGACATTCAACTCCATTTTCATTGAATCAGATGACTTATTCATCACAAAACCATTTGATGTTGCCAATTATTTACATGATTATGTTTACTTCATTGGCAAAGTGGGTCAACTTAGGCAGGAAACTACTGAGAGCTACTGAGGATGGTAGCTGACTCTATATTCACTCCTATTTGTCATATCTTTAATCTGAGCCTAGAGGAAAGTGCTTGTCCTCAGGCCTGGATGGAAGCCAAAGTCATTCCTCTACCTAAGAATGGTAAAGTGGCCTTTACTGGTTCTAACAGCAGACCTATCAGCTTACTGCCAGCTCTTAGCAAACTGTTGGATTTTATTTATTTGTGACTAATACCATTTCTCTGTAAACAGATGAACAACAGACTTTCAGCATAGTTATAGAGAAGGGCACTCAACATGTACACAAATGACTGATGATTGATTGAAATACATTGATAATAAGAAGATTGTGGGAGCTGTACTATTAGTTTTCAGGGCAGCCTTTGATATTATTTACCATAACCTGTTTTTGAGAAAACATATGTGTCATGACTTTTCAACCTCTGCCATATCGTGGATTCAGAGTTATTGATCAAACACAGAGGGTTTTCTTTAATGGAAGCTTCTCTAATGTTAAACATGTAAAGTGTGGTGTATTGCAGGGCAGCTCTCTTGGCCCTCTGCTCTTTTCAATTTTTACCAATGACCTGCCACTGGCATTAAACAAAGCCTGTGTGTCCATGTATGCTGATGATTCAACCCTATACGCGTCAGCAACCACAGCTAGTGAAATCCCTGGTGGCCAGTATTAAACTGGTCCTGAGCATGTCTGAAACTAAGAATGTTGTATTAGCTACAAATCATTCGCTAAATTCTAGACCGCTGAATCTGGTAATGAACGGTGTGGCTGTTGAGCAATTTGAGGAGACTAAATTACTTGGTGTTACCTTAGACTGTAAACTGTCATAGTCAAAACATATTGATTCAATAGTTGTAAAGATCAAATCAAATGTTATTTGCCACACGCGCTGAATACAACAGGTGTAGACCTTACAGTGAAATGCTTACTTACAAGCCCTTAACCAACAATGCAGCTCAAGAAATAGAGTTAAGGAAATATTTACTAAATAAACTAAAGATTCTCCCATCTCCACAGAGGAATCTGGAGCAAAGGGTCTGAATACTTATGTAAAAAAGGTATTTCAGTTTTACATTTTTAATACATTTGCACACAAAAAACATTTTTTTTTTGCTTTGTCATTATGGGGTATTGTGTGTAGATTGATGTGGGGGGAAAAAACAATTTAATCCATTTTAGAATAAGGCTGTAACGTAACAAAATGTGGAAAAGGTCAAGGGTTCTAAATACTTTCCGAATACACTGTATGTGTAACTTTTAGATGCGCGCACACACACACAGACACCCTACACTACATGTTAATGTGTGTAAATTGTAGTCTTGTCTGTAATGTATTTTTCGTTTTGTGTCGGACCCCAGTAAGACTAGTTGTCACCCTAGTAAAATAAAATCTAAATCTCTCATTTCTCATCCTCTCCCCCCCCCCCCCCCCCCTCACTCGCTTTTCCTCCTCAACTCTCTCCCTCTATCTGGTTCCTTCTTCTTTCTTAACTCCATTGATGTCTCCCTCTCTCGTTCTCCCTCTTCTCTGTCTCTCTTTCTCCTCCCTCTCTGTGTCTGAAGGTTATTGCTCTGCTGCGTCTCTTACCACTGTTGACTCTCCTCCCAGGGTAAGGCATTAGTCCACACTGCCTTCTTGTTCCCTGCTTAATCACTGCCTCTCAGTCATACTAAAACTACCTCACTGGAGCTTTACAGCCCCTGTAGACTAAAACTACCTCACTGGAGCTTTACAGCCCCTGTAGACTAAAACTACCTCACTGGAGCTTTACAGCCCCTGTAGAATAAAACTACCTCACTGGCGCTGTAAAGCCCCTGTAGACTAAAACTACCTCACTGGAGCTTTACAGCCCCTGTAGAATAAAACTACCTCACTGGAGCTTTACAGCCCCTGTAGAATAAAACTACCTCACTGGAGCTTTACAGCCCCTGTAGACTGAAACACACACATGCAGATGCACACACATAGGCACACACACACACACACACACACACACACACACACACACACACACACACACACACACACACACACACACACACACACCGAGTAGCCAGTCATAGAGACAAATAGCAGTGGGAGAGAAAGACAAACACAGACCAGACATATCAAGGGAGCGGCCCTCTACACAGACAGACTGGTGTAGAATGGGATGAAAGCTTGACATGCTAATATGTCTTCAGATCAGTTGTCAGATCTGTTCTACAAGGACACAACACGGTTTCAGACAGCCATCCTCTAGTCTATACTACTTGTTCATAACTGCCCCCTTTATTTGGTATGTAACTGTATCTGGAGTACAAAGAGCTTTCAAGAGGAAATATTACAAATTATTCAATGACTGCCTGTGATGGACTGGTGATTTATTCTATTCCTACTAGACTGTAAAGTGGCCCTGAAAGGAAAAGGGAAACCAGTGTTGCGCGCTAGCTTGACTCTCAAGTAGATTTTGTAATATAAATAATTAAGCTGTCACTATTTGAATGGCCTTTTTAATAACAAGAGGGCAGTGTTCTTTGGAGTGTTGCTATGTGTTTTAATACACTTTCTAAACTGCTGTGAAAATTGGCACACACCCGCACACCCGCACACGTTTCCTCCCCTTGAGTCAGTGTTGAGAGAGCTAATTCTCATGCTTTGATGCCACCTGTATATCAGTGTGTGAATTAAACCCATGCTTTGATGCCACCTGTATATCAGTATGTGAATTAAACCCATGATTTGATGCCACCTGTATATCAGTGTGTGAATTAAACACATGATTTGATGCCACCTGTATATCAGTGTGTGAATTAAACACATGATTTGATGCCACCTGTATATCAGTGTGTATATTAAACACATGATTTGATGCCACCTGTATATCAGTATGTGAATTAAACCCATGCTTTGATGCCACCTGTATATCAGTATGTGAATTAAACACATGATTTGATGCCACCTGTATATCAGTGTGTGAATTAAACACATGATTTGATGCCACCTGTATATCAGTGTGTATATTAAACACATGATTTGATGCCACCTGTATATCAGTATGTGAATTAAACCCATGCTTTGATGCCACCTGTATATCAGTATGTGAATTAAACCCATGCTTTGATGCCACCTGTATATCAGTATGTGAATTAAACCCATGATTTGATGCCAGCTGTATATCAGTGTGTGAATTAAACCCATGCTGTGATGCCACCTGTATATCAGTATGTGAATTAAACCCATGATTTGATGCCACCTGTATATCAGTATGTGAATTAAACCCATGATTTAATGCCACCTGTATATCAGTGTGTAAATTAAACCCATGATTTGATGCCACCTGTATATCAGTATGTGAATTAAACCCATGATTTGATGCCACCTGTATATCAGTGTGTGAATTAAACCCATGATTTGATGCCACCTGTATATCAGTGTGTGAATTAAACCCATGATTTGATGCCACCTGTATATCAGTGTGTGAATTAAACCCATGCTTTGATGCCACCTGTATATCAGTGTGTGAATTAAACCCATGATTTGATGCCACCTGTATATCAGTGTGTGAATTAAACCCATGATTTGATGCCACCTGTATATCAGTGTGTGAATTAAACCCATGCTTTGATGCCACCTGTATATCAGTATGTGAATTAAACCCATGCTTTGATGCCACCTGTATATCAGTAT
This sequence comes from Salvelinus namaycush, assembly GCF_016432855.1. NCBI lineage: Eukaryota > Metazoa > Chordata > Actinopteri > Salmoniformes > Salmonidae > Salvelinus > Salvelinus namaycush. Next base: position 23,124,883 of record NC_052339.1, on the reverse strand, counting down.
GTGAATTAAACCCATGCTTTGATGCCACCTGTATATCAGTGTGTGAATTAAACCCATGATTTGATGCCACCTGTATATCAGTGTGTGAATTAAACCCATGCTTTGATGCCACCTGTATATCAGTGTGTGAATTAAACCCATGATTTGATGCCAGCTGTATATCAGTGTGTGAATTAAACCCATGCTGTGATGCCACCTGTATATCAGTGTGTGAATTAAACCCATGATTTGATGCCACCTGTATATCAGTGTGTGAATTAAACCCATGATTTGATGCCACCTGTATATCAGTGTGTGAATTAAACCCATGCTTTGCCGCTAACAACCACTGCTGCAGAGCAGAGTGAATACAGCTTCAGGCAGAGCACAGCGGCACAGCACCCAGACTCCTCTCCTCTCGGCGGGTCTAGAACAATGATTGGGTCTGTTGGTGTGGCTCACACAGTCACTTTCTATCCAACACCAAGCATACATGTAGGCCAATGGTTCCCCAACTCTTTATAGTCCCGTACCCCTTCAAACATTCAACCTCCAGCTGTGTACCCCCTCCAGCACCAGGGTCAGCGCACTCTCAAATATAGTTTTTTTTGCCATCATTTGTAAGCCTGCCACACACACACACTATACAATACATTTATTAAACATAAGAATGAGTGTGAGTTTTTGTCACAACCTAGCTCGTGGGAAGTGATAAAGAGCTCTTATAGGACCAGGGCACAAATAATAATATAATAATAATCAATAATTTTGCTCTTTATTTAACCACCTTATTTGTTCATCGAAAATGGTGAATAACTCACCACAGGTTAATGAGAAGGGTGTGCTTGAAATGATGCACATAACTCTGCAATGTTGGGTTGTAATGGAGAGAGTCTCAGTCTTAAATCATTTCCCAAACACAGTCTGTACCTATATTTCGTTTTTATGCTAGTGAAGGCTGAGAATCCACTCTTACATAGGTACGTGGTTGCAAAGGGCATCAGTGTCTTAACAGTGTGATTTGCCAAGGCAGGAGCGCAGCACTATCCAGAAATCTGGCAGTGGCTTCAATTTTTACAAAACCGCTTGTTGCAATTTCGATGAGGCTTTCTTGTTCAGATATCGTTAAGTGGACTGAAGGCAGAGCATGAAAGGGATAACAAATCCAGTTGTTTGTGTCATCCGTTTCGGGAAAGTACCTGCGTAATTGAGCACCCACCTCACTCAGGTGCTTCGCTATATCACATTTGACATTGTCCGTAAGCTTGAGTTCATTTGCACACAAAAATCATACAATGATGGAAAGACCTGTGTGTTGTCCTTTTTAATGCAGACAGAGAGGAGCTCCAACTTTTTAATCATAGCCTCAATTTCGTCCCACACATTGAATATAGTTGCGGAGAGTCCCTGTAATCCTAGATTCAGATCATTCAGGTGAGAAAAAACATCACCCAGATAGGCCAGTCGTGTGAGAAACTCGTCATCATGAAAGCGGTCAGACAAGTGAAAATGATGGTCAGTAAAGAAAACTTTAAGCTCGTCTCTCAATTTAAAAAAATTTGTCAATACTTTGCCCCTTGATAACCAGCGCACTTCTGTATGTTGTAAAAGTGTTACATGGTCGCTGCCCATATCATTGCATAGTGCAGAAAATACACGAGAGTTCAGGGGCCTTGCTTTAACAAAGTTAACCATTTTCACTGTAGTGTCCAAAATGTATTTCAAGCTGTCAGGCATTCCCTTGGCAGCAAGAGCCTCTCGGTGGATGCTGCAGTCTACCCAAGTGGCGTCGGGAGCAACTGCTTGCAGGCGCGTTACCACTCCACTATGTCTCCCTGTCATGGCTTTTGCGCCATCAGTACAGATACCAACATGAGCAGTCGCTATGTTTGTCTACATACGGCTGGTGGAATTCCCGTGAGAGAGTAACCATGTGATTGGATTTTACTTATTTGACTAGGCTATCTGTATTTGACCTTGTGTTGTTATTTCGCTGAACACTAGATGGTTTCATTTTATTTTTGGGCAGTGAAACGAGGCTACTAAGGCAAGTAAAAAACCAAAATGTATAGCCGCTGGAAATATAAATGGACTGTTTGAAAATGTGAATCACATTTTAATTTGGCGTACCCCCGACAGCATTGCACGTACCCCTGTTCTAAGGTATTGTTTCTCTTTATTCAACCCGCCTGCCACCCACCCACCCACCCTTTAGCCACACAGTATTTAATGACCCTAAACTGTCCGCCCTGCATATATAACCGCAGGGGCTGCAGGTTATGAGTCAACCCAGGCATCGCTAACTTCTTAATGGATGTGTGTAACCGGTGTGAAATGGCTAGCTAGTCAGCGGTATGCACTAGTAGCGTGTCAATCGTTGACGCCACTTGCTCTGCAATGGCTGAGGCTTTTGTGGAACGATAGGTAACAATGCTTCATGGGTAACTGTTGACGACGTGTGCTGAGGGTCCCTGGTTCGAGCCTAGGTTGGGGTAAGGAGAGGGACGGAAGCAAGACTGTTACGTGTGTGTGAACGTGAGTGCGTGCTTACGTGTGTGCGCATGTAAGTGTGTGTATCCCTTTGAGAATGTCACTATTCACAGTATGCATACAGAAGTTGAAGGGTTCTTCTGGCCAATCCTTGTCCTAAGAGGTTCTTATCCTCTCCAAGCATGTATTAACACTTCACTCTGACTCTTCAGACATTCACTGGGAGCCTTGGAGACGAGAGGGAAGCTAGATCCGATAGATGCAGGCTCCTTACCGCTGCCTGGCCCTGCTATCTGCTATTCCCAATGGTGTCATTAGTTTAGTAAAATACTGCAGAATTGACTCTCATCCTTGGCTGTTACTTCAATGTTTCTAACAGTTTCTCCCTCCCTCTCTTTCTCTTTTTTTTCAGAGGAAATAAAGGAAGAGTCTGAAAAATTAAGGTAAGTTGATTTTAATTCAGTTTCACAGAAATATATCCTGGTTACACCCCGTGTGAATATTTTAAAAGATCTGGAGATTAAAGACCCATAAGTTTAATAAATTGTGACAATAATATAATAACAAAGCTCATAAGCAACAGAATGGCAGAAGTCTTACCAGACTTAATACATATCAATCAAGCAAGGTTTATTCAAAATAGACACTTACAAACAAATACAAAAACATGATTCAGTTTAATACAATACGCAACAAAAATAAGATGTATCTATAATGGCTGTTGTGAATGGCCTTTTCAATTCAAAACTTTGGAATCTTTCAACTTTCCAGCTGAAATAATACATTTAATAAAAATAGTATTATCCTAAAATATCCTAAACCAAAAATATACACAAATAATAATTGCTTTAGAAAGGGGCACAAGCCATAGATGTCCTCTCTCCCCCCTCCTGTTTGCACTGGCAATTGAACCTCTTACATGGTCCCGTGTGGCTCAGTTGGTAGAGCATGGCGCTTGCAACGCCAGGGTTGTGGGTTCATTCCCCACGGGGGGACCAGGATGAATATGTATGAACTTTCCAATTTGTAAGTCGCTCTGGATAAGAGCGTCTGCTAAATGACTTAAATGTAAATGTTACAGACATAATTAGACAGGACCCAAATGTAACAGGTGTTAGTATTGGTAAACATGAATGTTTATTAAACTTATTTGCAGATGATCTCCTGATATACTTGATCAATATTGAAAACTCAATGCCTCCCTTGCTAAAAATATTTTCAGAATACTTAAAAATCTCAGGATATAAAATGAACGTGGGAAAAAACGAAATAATGGCAATAGGAGATCTACAGCAATCCTTTAAGTGGACCACAAAAAATATTAAATACTTAGGATATATAAAGATAACTGTATCCCATTACTCAACAATATGAAAGCAGATCTAATAATGGAACAACCTTCCCATAAATCTTACAGGTCAAATAAATATCTTCAGAATGGCATGGCTCCAAAAGATTGTATATTTATTCTCGGTAATACCAATTACCCCACCGAAGACATTCATTAAAAAAGTATACTTGATCATAGCAGACTTTATATGGGAAAAGTTAACTTATAGAATAAAAAGGAAAGTTTTACATTTTCTTAAGTCTGAGGGTGGTTTTAATCTTCCAGACTTGGAATAGTATCAACTCGCTACCCAGGGATTTTACTTGTGACATATAATTAAATGTACTAAAGAGGGACAATAGGTACATATTGAAAATGCGCATTCTCATCCCCCAAAATATTTTTACATGTCTATTTTTTAAGGATAAAGCTAAGAACGAACAACTTCATAGTTCAGAACACTATAACAATATGGAAGAAAATAAAACATATTCTACAAGAAACAATATCACTCCCTAAAAACACAACCCTTTTGAACAATCCTTGGATAGCTTTTCAGAATTCACCGATACATTGTCCACATGGAAAACTAAAGGCATAGAAACCATAAATGACTTAGTAATAGGAAATACATGCATTTCCATTACCGAATTTTACAAAGCAATTGTAGATATTTTCAAATACATGCAACTTAAACAGTTCATATCAAGAAGTGTTTGGATTTGAGAGATCCTATTCAGCTGACAATCTCTTAGGGGGGGGGGGATAACTGGTGGAGGGAATGTTGGAACATAACTAATGGAACTACAGTTAACAAAAATGTACGCTTAATCCAGTGTAAACTAATATATAGAATTTATTATACAAGAGACAAAATTCACAAATTCTACAGTACAACGGCAGACTCATGTCTTAAGTGTAAAACTAACAATCACTCAATAATCCATGCCTTCTGGGAATGCTATAAAGTCCCAAAGGTATGGCCAGAATTAGAAAGTCGGCTGTCAGAAGTGTTACCATGTAAATGTACTTTTAATCCGTCTGTCTGCATATTTCAAGACATGGCATCTGAGGGTGCAGTGAGATACCCGATGGGTTGGACGATACATTTCTAGTCAATCATCTTGAACAAAACGTATACTGAAAAACTGGAAATCAACCAATCCTCGATATCCTAGATAACACAATGGGAAGGTAAAATGCTTTGTTATCTAAATGTTGAAAGTGTGTGGGCGACAGAGAGAAACAAAATGGTGCAGTTTGAGGCCATGTGGCGGAGAGTGATGCAGGCGCTGGAAATGGAGGTGTGAGCAGGTGGGTCTGGGCAGGTGTGATGATGTGGATGTTTGTGTCTGTATGCTGTTGTTTGTAGGTGAATGTTTTGTATTGTTTAAAAAAAATCATAAATAGAATCTTACAAAAGAAAAATAAATACATCCTGGTTAATTTAGGTGATTTTCTTGTTTCCTTTCGCTTGCCTTTGAGTTTAGTATAAAGGGTGTGTCTGTGTGTGTGTGTTTTTGTTTGTCTCTCAGCCGGGTCTACTTCTAAAAGCCCTTTTCCCTGTCATTAATGGACCCCTGCCTAGTGCCTGGCTCTAGCCTGGGAGGGAGGGGGAGAGTTTTATTTTATTAGGATACCCATTAGTCGACGCCAATGGCGACAGCTAGTGTTACAGGGGTCTGACACAACGAAAAAGACATTACAGACAAAATACTACGATTAATATTTATTAGGATACATTAACATGTAGTGTGTGTTTGTGTCTGTATCTAACAGTTACACATACATGTCAGTACATACACTCAAAAAGTAGGCTGTATTTCTCCTGGGAGAGGGAGAGTTTGCGTGTGTGTTTGTGGAGCTTTGCTGCCTGGTAACTGGGTCAGTGGAATGAAATGTACCATGAGTGCCACTCCTTTCCTCCTCATCCTTTCTTTCTCCCGCCATTTCCATCCCTCTCTTTCTCTCTCCCCCCCGAGAGTCCCACAGCAGGACTGGATGATCAGGGCTGGATCAGAATGTTCTATGTGCCAGCTATGCTAGCTCTGCCCAAATGAGACCCCAGTGGTCGGTGAGGGGAGCTAGGCTGAGGGGGTGGGTAGAGGGAGGTGGTAGAGACACTGGCCGTGTCTGAATATGCATATTAGTGTACTGCATACTATGTACCAGAGGTGTGGATTCGAGTCACATGACTTGGACTCGAGTCTGACTCTTGATGACTTGATAGAAAATAAAACAACTTGAAACTTGACTTCGACTTGGAGCCTCAAGACTCAGGACTCGATAAAGATTCGAGACTGATGAATTGAAATATATCTGGCCAGATCTTGTAATGTTTTGTCACTCATTTTGTGGCACAGAGTCACGGTGGATTAGGCTACTCTCCACCCAACCAGAGACCGTATCGTGCTTGCAAAAAAAAAAAAGTTTGCTAGTGAAGCGCACACTCGGCCCTTTGATTCGACCAACAAACTGTCAGTCCACACATTTCAGGTAACCTACAGTAGCGGAGTGAGAAGGTTTTGGGGGGGTCGCGAGTGTGAAATTGCATGGGAAAAATACAGAAATTCACACATATTTTTATAGGCTAGATATAACCTAGCATTTGTATTTTATATTTATACCTTTGTTTATTCGATCAGGTTACTAACATAGGCCTACGGCATTGCACCAAATATCGTAATCTATGCTTCAGAGCCCAAAAATGTAGTTGTGTTGACTGTTGATCAATGACCAGTCATCAGCATGGGCTCGCAAATGTGGGCGCACGTATCCAGATTAGTGACCAGAAAGCACTTGTTTACTTTTCTCCGGTTTTGCCTAGCAAAAGCAGTAGCCTACCTAGGTTAATATTATCCATATCAAATTCAGTTTAGCAATCTGCTACGGACTCATCTTTGCCAGAACAACAGGCTAGTGATTTCATTGATCATTTTCCTATTTCAGACAGGCCTAGTTTGGGTGGGTTAAAAGTATATGCCTCAGTGGTGGTACGGTATGTCTAAAGATAGCTGTAGCATCGCCTTCAATACTTATGGGATGAAGACGTAACATATTCTGGCAAATTATTTACGATATTTTTGAGAAAGAAAAATACAGACAGAAAATATATGATCCTGCTTGCTCTGGACTCCAGAAAAGTGCGTGCGCGGGGGTCGAGAGCTTTGAACCACTCCTTTTTGTGGGTCACGAGTCAAAAATTTAGAGAACAACTGGGCAAGCGAACAGATTGCTGATGTACAGCTATAGAATCAGTGCAGCGCAAACGTCAAATTGTAGGGAGAGAAGATTGACATAAATAAATATGCAGCTCAAAAGATTGTTTGGTGGTCAAGAATATTAATAGTTTACTTTGCATGCTCACCAGCAACGGGGCATCAAGCAACAATTACTAGCATAGGCCTAATGGTCTTTTGGTATATCAACATTTCTTGAAATTGATAATTGAGTTATGAAGCTTGCATTTGGAATTTGTTGATCCAATTAATTATTACATAATCAAATTGTGTCATAGACAAAATAAGGAAAATGGATGTCTGGTAGCCTCAATAAATAGACAATAACTTCGTGACCTTGGGACTATAAGGTTCTATCTGCACTAAGCATGGTTCTGAGATATTGAGCATCAGTTTTCACATCCCAGATCTCAGAACTGTTTTGTAGTGAATAATTTTTTCTTAATCTATTAACCTCTACAGGATTGGTGGGTCCCCCACAGGACGACAGTTGAGCTAACGTAGGCTAATGCGATTAGCATGAGGTTTTAAGTAACAAGAACATTTCCCAGGACATAGACATATCTGATATTGGCAGAAAGCTTAAATTGTTGTTAATCTAACTGCACTGTCCAATTTACAGTAGCTATTACAGTGAAATAATACCATGCTATTGTTTCAGAGTGCACAGTTATGAACTTGAAAAGTTATTAATAAACCAATTAGGCACTTTTGGGCAGTCTTGATACAAAATGTTGAACAGAAATGCAATGGTTCATTGGATCAGTATAAAACGTTGCCCACAAACTGCTGCCATCTACTGGCCAAAATCTATATTGCGCCTGGGCTGAAATAATACATTATGGCCTTTCTCTTGCATTTCAAAGATGATGGTACAAAAAAAGCACATACTTTTTTATTTGTATTATCTTTTACCAGATTTGATGTGCTATATTCTTCTACATTCATTTCACATTTCCACAAACTTCAAAGTGTTTCCTTTCAAATGGTATCAAGAATATGCATATCCTTGCTTCAGGTCCTGAGCTACAGGCAGTTAGATTTGGGCGAAAATTGGGGGAAAAGGGGGCGGATCCTTTTTAAGGTCCTCACCTTAAAGGTACCTGAAGTACAGAGTATCAAAATCCTGAGACATTAAAGAAAAAACATGTTTAGGTGGGTGCAATAGCAGATATAACCTAATGTCTCTGAAATGTCAATCTGGGTTCAGCAATAAAGTTATATCTGACACTTTCGAATTAGACATGTTCAGTTAAGTAGACTATCCATTGGAATACATAAATTATAGAATAACACTATTTTACCAAAATAGAGTCGGAACACATCAGCAAATCCATTAAGACATGTATTATGGTCATTAGACAAATTACTGCCATCACTGAGCAACGATGTGACATTTACTTTAAGATTTCTGACAGTGTTGTTTTGCTTGCGTGCCATTATTGGCAAAGAAGGGTTCTGATTGGTCTGTCTGTATTTGTTCAAGCTTGTGATTGGATTGCAGATAGAACTTTCTAGTTGTTGATTTCTTTGACTTAAAATGTACTTTTTCAAAAATATAACTTTATGGACATATAAAGAACCAAGATCTATTATATGTGACTAACTCATTTGACACAAATGTTAGATAGAACCTTATAGTCCCAAGGTCTCAATTTGTAGTTGAACAAGTCATTGCATGTATAGATTTGTTTTTTTACTTAACTTGAGACTTGTCTTGCTCTTAGAATGCACGACTTGGACTTGACTCAAGACTTGACGCATTCTACTTGGGACTCGTCTTGGACCTTGAAACTTGCTTGTGACTCGAATAGTGACTTGGTCCCACCTCTGCTATGTACTCATCGTCACATACTATTTAGCACATTCAACCTATACTGTAGACCATATAGCCCATCTATCCTATTTAAAAAGGACTGAAGACAGAAACAGATCATTTGTTTCCATTTAAACATATTTATTAGTGAAACCAAAGTGCTGTAACATATATAAATAAAATTAAATAGCCTAGTACACACACCAAAACAAATGTTCAAATCAAAAGGTTATTGCACAGAACGAAACGTGGACAGTTGGTTGCATGGCAAATTCAGAACGCTGGACAGCAACATCATAGGCACTGATCATTGGGAACGAGATCAAGATCACAATGACTGCTAAGGCTTGGTCCATTAATTAAATAATTACATTAGGTAGCCTAGCCTACAAAACTAAAGCAATACATATGTTCAAATCAAAAGGCCTGATTAACATGACATCATTAACACAGCCACATCCCGAGTCCTTGGTACTGACACATTCACAAATGTTAAAGAGTTCTGTTTTCAAAGATGTATCCCACGATACAATACTCGTGATAATTTTAAGGAGAACAAAAACGACTTCACTTACATTTGAATACCACCGCAGAAACTTCACTATTCGTCATCTTCCCCAATTAAGTAGCCTAGTTTTGTTATTTGGCTACTTGAAGAGAACTAGGCGCAGATCACATCTTCAATGCATTGTGGAAAAGTGTGCATCGATTTCTACTAGATGAAGAGGCGAAATGAGTCCTGGCTTTTAAACCATACACGATTTTAGAAAATGTACATACTATAAAACATTAGATTTTCACATACTGAGAATGCGTTATGCGGGATTGCATTTTATCTCGTTATTCGTTGATTTCGGTAACACATCCACATTTCTAATTGATCAGCTGTTGTCAAAACCAAAATCAGTATGACATACAGGCATTTAAAGTATAGATCTATTTTCTAAATGTTGCATACTATTAAACTTTATTTTTTGGCATACTCAAACGGCCTACTAAGTATGGGTATTCAGACACAGCCCATATCTAAGCTTCTTCTCACAAATGCCATTCCCAAGTTGACTTTAGGTGGGGGAGGAGTGAGGGATGTAGTCATTTTATATACAGACACCTTACCTAACCTTTCGCAAAGTTACCCTGGCTTTCGGGTTTCAGAAAAGTACGAAAAAAACATCCACTTAACACTTATTCGCAAGGATCTTTTGTAAGCCAAAAAGTGTCAAAAATTGTAAGACCAGAAGCAACGTGTTAGCATTCTCTAGTCTCCATAGATGCATGGCTCAACCCCATTTCATGTCAATTATGAATATGAGCAGGCTAATCCTATATGTTGCTTATTAGAGGGGAGAACGCATGCTGAGCAGAGAGGGACTGTGACTCATAGAATTAGCATAAGTAGAATGGACATTTCCATTCAAAATAACATTATGGGATGAATGGACACGACGGGAGACCATATTATATTTGAAATGGCCACATCGCCTCTCAAAATTCTGTATGCTTCCTCTTCTCCTTTTCCCCTCTGTCTGTCTGTCTCTCTCTCTCTCTCTTTCTCTCTGTCCCTCTCTTTCTCTCTCCCTTTCTCTCTCCCTCTCTATCCCGTGTCCCACTGCACTCTGCGAGGTCATCACTCTAAAGAAGCTGAAGTCATCCTTTCTCTCTGCCAAGACACAAACAACACAGTCCTTCACCCCTCTTCCTCTCTCTCTCTCTTCCTCTCTCTCACTCTCTCTCCCTCGCTCTTCCTCCTTCTCTCCCTCCGTCCTTGGCTCAGAGCTCAGTGCAGTTTGGGTGTGGTTGTTCTGATGGATAATGTTTTAGCGTACAGCTAAGGACCCCTGGTTTAGATCTATAATGTTTTAGCGTACAACTGAGAACCCCTGGTTTAGATTTACGATCCATAAAGACAAACAACACTCACAAATATGGCTTTATCCTTGGTTTTATTCCTTAGCAACAGTAACAAGGATGTGATTTTGGCCACAAAGGCTTTTGAAGGTATAAAGACACACTCGACAGAGCAGAGAACATTATTATCAGGTGTATGACATCATGGATCTCTTCTCCTAAAATAGATGAGTGGTAGATTAATTGCAGGCACCTTTCTTTATAAGAGTTGGCTGCTTACAGTGTATCTAATTGAGCTGCATAAAGAACATGCATAAAGACATAAATAGTACACTGTCAGTAGTGTGTTACCTTCTGCCGAGTCCCCAACAACTGGATGTTCCCGGTTTTCAGAGGAAATGGAAAGAGCGCATGTGACACGGTTTCCCCTTTTGGACGTTAACAAGGCGACAGTGCATCTTAACTCCTCCTCCACATTTACTGGATTGGTTGAACAGTGCAGAACAGAACCTCCCCCAATAGTTATTTTTCTTCTCGTCAAGACCAGTATGTAGGGGATCTAGTTTCAGACGGTTCTTTTGTGCCTGCTACAGTATGTTAGTAGTGTGTGATTGCCAGAATAAATACTGCTTAAAATTTGTTTTTATCATGCTTTGTGTAGATGACAGAATAGCAAATCAAATTGTATTTGTCACATGTGCCGAATACAACCTTACAGTGAAATGCTTACTTACAAGCCTTAACCAACAATGTAGTTTTAAGAAAAATACAACAAAAAATAATAAATAAAAGTAACAATATCTATATGTACTTTGAGCTCGATTTTCTTTTTTTTTGTTGTCTCTCCAGTCCTCCTCCAGACAGGAAATCAGATTCCAGCACTCTTCCGCCAATCAAATCAAAGACCAACTTCGTAGAGGCCGACAAGTACTTCCTGCCGTTTGAGTTGGCATGTCAGTCCAAATGTCCCCGCATCGTCATCACATCACTAGACTGTTTACAGGTCAGTAGTAGAGGAGGTCAGCACGTGAACCTTGTGTGTTTAAAACTGCCCAGGCTGCATGTTTCTTACCATCACCGTCACCATTTACATAGACTCAAAGTTCAGTGACACTGATTCACAGTGCAGTTCATGATGTTTTGGGGTGTTTTCTGAATGAAATTTAGAAGTTGTGTTTATCTAATCTCTGTTAAATCAGAAGTAAAATCTTGCGTTATTTGGTCAGTGATTAACTACTGTGTCTATACTGTATGTGTTAGAAATGGAGAGAAATTGAGAGCTCCACTTTCGCTAAAGAAAACTTAGCCAAAGCCGTCGCCCAATCTTGATACTTCCAAATGACCAGTGACGAAAACGCAAAGGCCAGAACTAATGCAGCTCGTTATCACACATCCCATTCAGTCCTGACAGATTCTTCGGTCTCCACGCAGAATCTTCCCACGGGAGATTAGTGTCTATCTGACTGTGTTGTTTTGTGTGTTTGGTGTTTTTCCTGTAGAAGTTGATAGCGTACGGCCACCTGACCGGCAGTGCTCCAGACAGCACGGCCCCTGGCAAGAAGCTCATCGACAGGATCATCGAGACCATCTGTGGCTGCTTCCAGGGACCACAGACAGATGAGGGGGTGCAGCTACAGATCATTAAGGTTGGCATCTGCGGTTGTTTGGTCTGCAAGGAAGTGTTTTTTGGATATTGTGTGTTCTGCTGTTAGATTCTATTCTTGCCTACATGGTGATTATTTAGAATGTAGAATTGTGTTATCTGTTTCTACCATGGCATTGTTGAATTCTAATTTCTGATTGGCTTAAAGGGCATTCTGGAGCGTGCATTATTTCCCTATAACGCACTTTAGAATTCCATGTCTGTAGTTCATTCTTACATGTTTGAGTTGCTTTTGAAAGCAAAAATCGAAATGAAAACATTATTGGCATTGTTGAATTCGATTTTCATAATAGCAAGTTCAAATTTATGAAATGTTATTTGTCACATGTACCGAACAAGCCCTTAACCAACAATGCAGTTTCAAGAAGATAGAGTTAAGAAAATATTTAGTAAATAAACTTCAGTAAAAAAAAGGAACCCAATAAAATTATAACAATGAGGCTATATACAGGGGGTACCGGTACTGAGTCAATGTGTGGGGGTACAGGTTATTCGAGGTCATTTCTACATGTAGGTAGGGGTAAAGTGACTATGCATAGATAATAAACAGCGATTAGCAGCAGTGTAAAAACAAAGGGGTGGGGGGGGTCAATGTAAATAGTCCAAGTGCCATTTGATTAATTGTTCAGAAGTCTTATGGCTTGGGGGTAGAAGCTGTTAAGGAGCCTTTTGGACCTAGACTTTGGCACTCCGGTACCACTTGCCGTGCGGTAGCAGAGTGAGCTGTCTATGACTTGGGTGACTGGAGTCTTTGACAATTTTATGGTCCTTCCTCTGATACCGTCTAGTATATAGGTCCTGGATGGCAGGAAGCTTGGCCCCAGTGATGTACTGGGCTGTACGCACTACCCTCTGCACCGTCTTGCGGTCGGATGCCGAGCAGTTGTCATACCAGCCGGTAATGCAACCGGACAGGATGCTCTCGATGGTGCAGCTGTAGAACTTTTTGAGGATCTGGGGACCCATGTCAAGTCTTTTCAGTCTCCTGAGGGGGAAAAGGCGTTGTCGTGCCCTCTTCACAACTTTCTTGGTGTGTTTGGACCATGATAGTTTGTTGGTGATGTTGACACCAAGGAACTTGAAGCTCTCAACCTGCTCCACTACAGCCCCATCGATGTGAATGAGGGCGTGTTCAGCCCTCCTTTTCCTGTAGTCCACGATCAGCTCCTTTGTATTGCTAACATTGAGGGAGAGGTTGTTGTCCTGGCACCACACTGCAAGGTCTCTGACCTCCTTATAGGCTGTCTTATTGTTGTCGGTGATCAGGCCTACCACCGTTGTGTCATCAGCAAACTTAATGGTGGCTCTGGAGTCGTGCTTGGCCTGATGGATTGGTTAGCTACACTAGCAAGTCTGTTTGGTTACCTAGGCAATTACTGTAGCTAAACTACATGGCCAAAAGTATGTGGACACCTGCTTGTCGAACATCTCATTCCAAAATCATGGGCATTAATATGGAGTTGGTCCCCCCTTTGCTGCTGTAACAACCTCCACTCTTCTGGGAAGGCTTTCCACTAGATGTTGAAACATTGTTGCTGGGACTTGCTTCCATTCAGCCACAAGAGCATTATTGAGGTTGGGCACTGATGTTGGGCAATTAGGCCTGGCTCGCAGTCGGCCTTGCATTTCATCCCAAAGATGGTGAAGCGTGATTCATCACTCGACAGAACGTGTTTCCACTGCTCCAGAGTCTAATGGCGGCGAGCTTTACACCAGTCCAGCCGACGCTTGGCATTGCGCATGGTGGTCTTAAGCTTGTCTGGCTGCTCGGCCATGGAAACCCGTTTCATTAAGCTCCCGACGAACAATTATTGTACTGACGTTGCTTTCAGAGGCAGTTTGGAACACGTTAGTGAGTGTTGCAACCGAGGACAGACGATTTTTCATGCTACGTGCTTCAGCACTCGGCGGTCCCGTTCTGTTAGCTTGTGTGGCCTACCACTTCGCGGCTGAGGAGTTGTTGCTCCTAGATGTTTCCACTTCACAATAACAGCACTTACAGTTGACCGGGGCAGCTCCAGCAAGGCAGAAATTTGACTAACTGACTTGTTAGAAAGGTGGCATCTATGACGATGCCACGTTGTAAGTCACTGAGCTCTTCAGTAAGGCCATTCTACTGCAAATGTTTGTCTATGGAGATTGCATGGCTGTGTGCTCGATTTTATACACCTGTCAGCAACGGGTGTGGCTGAAATAGCTGAATCCACTCATTTGAAGGGTTGTCCACATACTTTTGTCTATATAGTGTGTCTAGTAAACTTGCTAGCTACTTCAGTGGATGTTGAACACATAGTCATGGTATAAAAGGGACTCGGGGCTCTATGCGTTCTCTGGAAAATAATGCAACTCCGTGGACGGTCAACTTCAACGTTGTTCATTATTTTCCATTGACTGCATAGCCCCTCATTGATTATCCCTCACTTATACCGTGGCATTGTTGAATTCTCGTTTCTGATTGACCTGAAGGGCATTCTAGAGCGTGCATTATTTCCCTATAACGCACGCTAGAATTCAGTGGCTGTAGTTCATTCTTACATGTTCTATGTTTGAGCTGCTTTTAAAAGCAAAAGTCGAATTGAAAACATTATTGGCATTGTTGAAGTAGATTTTCATAATACCAAGCTAGAGCTGATGGTTTGGTTAGCTAAACTAGCAAGTCTGTTTGTTACCAAGGCAACTACTGTAGCTATCTAGTAAACTTGCTACCTATTTCAGTAGATGTTGAACACATTTTTACCTGCAAATGAACAGATTTCTCGGGGCAAATATGTTAAACTATAGCCATGGTATAAAATTAATAATTAATTCGGGGCTCTTTGCGTTCTTTGGAAAATAATGCAACTCTGTGTAAGGTCAGTTCCACATCATACTTTCTCTTCCATAGAATGCATAGCCCCTAGTTGATTATGCCTTACATAGTGAGTCTGTACGTCGGTGTTACTTTCATCTGTAGAGAGGAGGGTAGTGGTTGAGGGAAGTGCACTAAGCCGTAGATAAGAGAAGTACACAGGTTAGTGCACTTAGCATTTGTTGAGTGAAGTGCACTCCGCAGGGAGGTGTATTAAGAAGTGATGACTGACAGGAAGTGCACTAGGCATTGTTCTAGTCCTGACTGTGAGTCAGAAGGTCTGTTCTGGGATGGTCCTGCACCGCTGCGTTCTCTCTCAGTACAGTACTCCTCGCTGTGAAACAGCAGCCCAAATCTCAGCCTCTACCCGTAATCTGCTGTCAGCTCAGCTTGGCTCAGCTCATCCCGCTATAGCTGTGTTTGTGTAACTGTGTCTGTGTAGTTCTGACTGGGAGGAGGGTGGCCAAGGGATCAGAGATGCAGAGGACTATACTACTAGCGCTGTAGGAGTATCTTTCACACAAATAATGCTGAGGCACCATGATAGACCTTGATAAACCATGATGAATCTCTCTCTCTCTCTCTCTCTCTGTCTCTCTCTCCCATTCCTTCACTCCCTCCCACCAGGCCCTGTTGACGGCTGTGACCTCCCAGCACATAGAGATCCATGAGGGCACAGTGCTGCAGGCGGTCAGGACCTGCTACAACATCTACCTAGCCAGCAAGAACCTCATCAACCAGACCACGGCCAAGGCCACACTCACTCAGATGCTCAATGTCATCTTTGCCCGCATGGAGAACCAGGCAGTAAGTCCCTCTCTGAGACACACGCCAACATCCCAATGTCCACACTAGCATAGCACTTAGAATGCATGACGCCCAATACATGGCTTTGTGGCTTGGTTGGTAGTGGTGTGTTGGTGTGGATATTGAAACAGAGCTACAGACAGATAGAGAAACTGTACTGAGGGGAAAAGGGAAGAGAAGGTAACCCTTTATTTGAGCATGACATAGCAGTTGAATAAGGAGTCGTAGGGGTTTATGTGTCAGGTGACATAAAACTGTCCTGTCACAGGCTACAGCTAGGCTAAACATGGCTAGCCTGACACCTACCTAACTCATCTAAGTTGCTATAACTTGACTGACTACATATAGCCTCCGTTTCCGTCACGCGTAGCATAGACTTTCTGACCAGAGGTCCAAGTAAGAGGTGTCACCCTGAAAACAAAGTTTGCTCTAATATCGTCTGTTTCTTCTCGATTGACACTTCTTTCCCCCCTCACCCCCCCCCCCCCGGACACATAGCTTACAAATCACAAGATATCTTGGTCTCTGGCCTCGAGAAAACGTGACCGCCAGGTAAAGACTACAGGACTGCCTTGACTTGCCTGATCTGAACTCTGAACTCTTCTCTGTGTTCTCATTCAGCTCCATCCATCAGTCCATCCATCCATCTCTCTTTCTCCTCCTCTGTTCCAGCTATGGGGCAGACGTGCATTGTGGTTACGCTCTGCTTGCTGGTGCAGACGTGCATTGTGGTTACGCTGTGCTTGCTGGGGCAGACGTGCATTGTGGTTACGCTGTGCTTGCTGGGGCAGACGTGCATTATGGTTACGCTGTGCTTGCTGGGGCAGACGTGCATTGTGGTTACGCTGTGCTTGCTGGGGCAGACGTGCATTATGGTTACGCTGTGCTTGCTGGTGCAGACGTGCATTGTGGTTACGCTGTGCTTGCTGGTGCAGACGTGCATTGTGGTTATGCTGTGCTTGCTGGTGCAGACGTGCATTGTGGTTATGCTGTGCTTGCTGGTGCAGACGTGCATTGTGGTTATGCTGTGCTTGCTGGTGCAGACGTGCATTGTGGTTATGCTATGCTTGCTGGTGCAGACGTGCATTGTGGTTATGTTGTGCTTGCTGGGGCAGACGTGCATTGTGGTTATGCTGTGCTTGCTGGGGCAGACGTGCATTGTGGTTATGCTGTGCTTGCTGGGGCAGACGTGCATTGTGGTTATGCTGTGCTTGCTGGTGCTTCAGTTCAGTTGCCTGTGATTCATTATCTTTTCTTCAGCACTGATTACCATTTGTATTCATAAAATGCTTTCACTCGTCTTTGTAGTAGTGTGTGTGTGCGTGTGCATGTGCTTGTTCATACCAGCCGACAGAGCCTTTCAAATGTTTTTCTGTTTGCATTGTGTGTGTATGGGCTTACACTCTTGATTTGAAAATACACACACACACACGCACGCACCCACACACACACCCCATCTTCAGAAGTGATATGTATTGTGGCTGTGTGTGTATTCTCATTAGCTGGCAGAATCTCATCTCGTTGCGTTTGTCTGGGATTGTTACTATCGGAGTAATTCGATGTTGATAGATTCATTCATCCCTTTTAAATAGAGGGTCATATTATTGAATCTGAGAGTTGTTAGAATTGAATGGTAAATGTAATGCCGTCAGTATAGTAGAGAGAGCAGTATCGTTGACACAATGGCTTCTAGAGCAAGACAGTTTGAGAGCAGCATTTTCAGTAAACAAATGGAGAGGCACCTCCATTTGTGTGTGTGTGTGTGTGTGTGTGTGTGTGTGTGTGTGTGTGTGTGTGTGTGTGTGTGTGTGTGTGTGTGTGTGTGTGTGTGTGTGTGTGTGTGTACGTGCGTTTGTCACCGTGTGTGTGTCACTGTGTGTGTGTCATGTCTAGCTACCACAGAGATAATGGTGTGATATGACATTGCCACATCTGATCGAAGGACTCTCACTCCTACCTGGAGTTGTACAGTAATCTGCATTCTGAACACATCTGATTGGAGGACTCTCACTCCTACCTGGAGTGGGACAGTGATCTGCATTCTGAACACATCTGATTGGAGGACTCTCACTCCTACCTGGAGTGGGACAGTGATCTGCATTCTGAACACATCTGATTGGAGGACTCTCACTCCTACCTGGAGTGGGACAGTGATCTGCATTCTGAACACATCTGATTGGAGGACTCTCACTCCTACCTGGAGTGGGACAGTGATCTGCATTCTGAACACATCTGATTGGAGGACTCTCACTCCTACCTGGAGTTGTACAGTAATCTGCATTCTGAACACATCTGATTGGAGGACTCTCACTCCTACCTGGAGTGGGACAGTGATCTGCATTCTGAACACATCTGATTGGAGGATTCTCACTCCTACCTGGAGTGGGACAGTGATCTGCATTCTGAACACATCTGATTGGAGGATTCTCACTCCTACCTGGAGTGGGACAGTGATCTGCATTCTGAACACATCTGATTGGAGGACTCTCACTCCTACCTGGAGTGGGACAGTGATCTGCATTCTGAACACATCTGATTGGAGGACTCTCACTCCTACCTGGAGTGGGACAGTGATCTGCATTCTGAACACATCTGATTGGAGGACTCTCACTCCTACCTGGAGTGGGACAGTGATCTGCATTCTGAACACATCTGATTGGAGGACTCTCACTCCTACCTGGAGTGGGACAGTGATCTGCATTCTGAACACATCTGATTAGAGGATTCTCACTCCTACCTGGAGTGGGACAGTGATCTGCATTCTGAACACATCTGATTGGAGGACTCTCACTCCTACCTGGAGTGGGACAGTGATCTGCATTCTGAACACATCTGATTAGAGGATTCTCACTCCTACCTGGAGTGGGACAGTGATCTGCATTCTGAACACATCTGATTAGAGGATTCTCACCCCTACCTGGAGTGGGACAGTGATCTGCATTCTGAACACATCTGATTGGAGGACTCTCACTCCTACCTGGAGTGGGACAGTGATCTGCATTCTGAACACATCTGATTGGAGGACTCTCACTTCTACCTGGAGTGGGACAGTGATCTGCATTCTGAACACATCTGATTGGAGGACTCTCACTCCTACCTGGAGTGGGACAGTGATCTGCATTCTGAACACATCTGATTGGAGGACTCTCACTTCTACCTGGAGTGGGACAGTGATCTGCATTCTGAACACATCTGATTGGAGGACTCTCACTTCTACCTGGAGTGGGACAGTGATCTGCATTCTGAACACATCTGATTGGAGGATTCTCACTCCTACCTGGAGTGGGACAGTGATCTGCATTCTGAACACATCTGATTGGAGGACTCTCACTCCTACCTGGAGTGGGACAGTGATCTGCATTCTGAACACATCTGATTGGAGGACTCTCACTTCTACCTGGAGTGGGACAGTGATCTGCATTCTGAACACATCTGATTGGAGGACTCTCACTTCTACCTGGAGTGGGACAGTGATCTGCATTCTGAACACATCTGATTGGAGGATTCTCACTCCTACCTGGAGTGGGACAGTGATCTGCATTCTGAACACATCTGATTGGAGGACTCTCACCCCTACCTGGAGTGGTACAGTGATCTGCATTCTGAACACATCTGATTGGAGGACTCTCACTCCTACCTGGAGTGGGACAGTGATCTGCATTCTGAACACATCTGATTGGAGGATTCTCACTCCTACCTGGAGTGGGACAGTGATCTGCATTCTGAACACATCTGATTGGAGGATTCTCACTCCTACCTGGAGTGGGACAGTGATCTGCATTCTGAACACATCTGATTGGAGGACTCTCACTCCTACCTGGAGTGGGACAGTGATCTGCATTCTGAACACATCTGATTGGAGGATTCTCACTCCTACCTGGAGTGGGACAGTGATCTGCATTCTGAACACATCTGATTGGAGGACTCTCACTCCTACCTGGAGTGGGACAGTGATCTGCATTCTGAACACATCTGATTAGAGGATTCTCACTCCTACCTGGAGTGGGACAGTGATCTGCATTCTGAACACATCTGATTGGAGGACTCTCACTCCTACCTGGAGTGGGACAGTGATCTGCATTCTGAACACATCTGATTAGAGGATTCTCACTCCTACCTGGAGTGGGACAGTGATCTGCATTCTGAACACATCTGATTAGAGGATTCTCACCCCTACCTGGAGTGGGACAGTGATCTGCATTCTGAACACATCTGATTGGAGGACTCTCACTCCTACCTGGAGTGGGACAGTGATCTGCATTCTGAACACATCTGATTGGAGGACTCTCACTTCTACCTGGAGTGGGACAGTGATCTGCATTCTGAACACATCTGATTGGAGGACTCTCACTCCTACCTGGAGTGGGACAGTGATCTGCATTCTGAACACATCTGATTGGAGGACTCTCACTTCTACCTGGAGTGGGACAGTGATCTGCATTCTGAACACATCTGATTGGAGGACTCTCACTTCTACCTGGAGTGGGACAGTGATCTGCATTCTGAACACATCTGATTGGAGGATTCTCACTCCTACCTGGAGTGGGACAGTGATCTGCATTCTGAACACATCTGATTGGAGGACTCTCACTCCTACCTGGAGTGGGACAGTGATCTGCATTCTGAACACATCTGATTGGAGGACTCTCACTTCTACCTGGAGTGGGACAGTGATCTGCATTCTGAACACATCTGATTGGAGGACTCTCACTTCTACCTGGAGTGGGACAGTGATCTGCATTCTGAACACATCTGATTGGAGGATTCTCACTCCTACCTGGAGTGGGACAGTGATCTGCATTCTGAACACATCTGATTGGAGGACTCTCACCCCTACCTGGAGTGGTACAGTGATCTGCATTCTGAACACATCTGATTGGAGGACTCTCACTCCTACCTGGAGTGGGACAGTGATCTGCATTCTGAACACATCTGATTGGAGGATTCTCACTCCTACCTGGAGTGGGACAGTGATCTGCATTCTGAACACATCTGATTGGAGGACTCTCACTCCTACCTGGAGTGGGACAGTGATCTGCATTCTGAACACATCTGATTGGAGGACTCTCACTCCTACCTGGAGTGGGACAGTGATCTGCATTCTGAACACATCTGATTGGAGGACTCTCACTCCTACCTGGAGTGGGACAGTGATCTGCATTCTGAACACATCTGATTGGAGGACTCTCACTCCTACCTGGAGTGGGACAGTGATCTGCATTCTGAACACATCTGATTGGAGGATTCTCACTCCTACCTGGAGTGGGACAGTGATCTGCATTCTGAACACATCTGATTGGAGGACTCTCACTCCTACCTGGAGTGGTACAGTGATCTGCATTCTGAACACATCTGATTGGAGGACTCTCACTCCTACCTGGAGTGGGACAGTGATCTGCATTCTGAACACATCTGATTGGAGGACTCTCACTCCTACCTGGAGTGGGACAGTGATCTGCATTCTGAACACATCTGATTGGAGGACTCTCACCCCTACCTGGAGTGGGACAGTGATCTGCATTCTGAACACATCTGATTGGAGGACTCTCACCCCTACCTGGAGTGGTACAGTGATCTGCATTCTGAACACATCTGATTGGAGGACTCTCACCCCTACCTGGAGTGGTACAGTGATCTGCATTCTGAACACATCTGATTGGAGGACTCTCACTCCTACCTGGAGTGGGACAGTGATCTGCATTCTGAACACATCTGATTGGAGGACTCTCACTCCTACCTGGAGTGGTACAGTGATCTGCATTCTGAACACATCTGATTGGAGGATTCTCACTCCTACCTGGAGTGGTACAGTGATCTGCATTCTGAACACATCTGATTGGATCTGTTAGTCAGCACGACCTCTAGACTAATTTCCTCTCTTGATTGAACCTTTATTTGGCCAGGAAAGGGGTTGAGAACAAATTCTGTTACGTTAATAATCTGATAATGCCCCATGTTTTATGTTGTGTGTATGAGTGTATGAATTGGGGGGAAATGACTATAGGCTGGTGTTAGAGAAGATGTGTCATTCACAATCATATTGGTAGTTGTGTAAAAGTGTCATACTGGATTTGTTTCCATTCCTGACCTATGTCTTTCCTCTGAATCATGCTTACATCATCTGGTGGCTCAGTTTTTCACTTCTTTTAACATTATTTTTGTAGTACACCTACACACGCACCTGGATTCATACTGTGTATGGGGCTGCTATAGAGAGCTGTTATAGATTCATACTGTGTAGGGGGCTACTATAGAGAGCTGTTATAGATTCATACTGTGTAGGGGGCTACTATAGAGAGCTGTTATAGATTCATACTGTGTAGGGGGCTACTATAGAGAGCTGTTATAGATTCATACTGTGTAGGGGCCTACTATAGAGAGCTGTTATAGATTCATACTGTGTAGGGGCCTACTATAGAGAGCTGTTATAGATTCATACTGTGTAGGGGGCTACTATAGAGAGCTGTTATAGATTCATACTGTGTAGGGGCCTACTATAGAGAGCTGTTATAGATTCATACTGTGTAGGGGCCTACTATAGAGAGCTGTTATAGATTCATACTGTGTAGGGGCCTACTATAGAGAGCTGTTATAGATTCATACTGTGTAGGGGGCTACTATAGAGAGCTGTTATAGATTCATACTGTGTATGGGGCTGCTATAGAGAGCTGTTATAGATTCATACTGTGTAGGGGCCTACTATAGAGAGCTGTTATAGATTCATACTGTGTAGGGGCCTACTATAGAGAGCTGTTATAGATTCATACTGTGTAGGGGCCTACTATAGAGAGCTGTTATAACTTCATACTGTGTAGGGGGCTACTATAGAGAGCTGTTATAGATTCATACTGTGTAGGGGCCTACTATAGAGAGCTGTTATAGATTCATACTGTGTAGGGGCCTACTATAGAGAGCTGTTATAGATTCATACTGTGTAGGGGGCTACTATAGAGAGCTGTTATAGATTCATACTGTGTAGGGGGCTACTATAGAGAGCTGTTATAGATTCATACTGTATAGGGGGCTACTACAGAGAGCTGTTATAGATTCATACTGTGTATGGGGCTGCTATAGAGAGCTGTTATAGATTCATACTGTGTAGGGGGCTACTATAGAGAGCTGTTATAGATTCATACTGTGTATGGGGCTGCTATAGAGAGCTGTTATAGATTCATACTGTGTAGGGGCCTACTATAGAGAGCTGTTATAGATTCATACTGTGTAGGGGCCTACTATAGAGAGCTGTTATAGATTCATACTGTGTAGGGGCCTACTATAGAGAGCTGTTATAGATTCATACTGTGTAGGGGCCTACTATAGAGAGCTGTTATAGATTCATACTGTGTAGGGGCCTACTATAAAGAGCTGTTATAGATTCATACTGTGTAGGGGCCTACTATAGAGAGCTGTTATAGATTCATACTGTGTAGGGGCCTACTATAGAGAGCTGTTATAGATTCATACTGTGTAGGGGCCTACTATAGAGAGCTGTTATAGATTCATACTGTGTAGGGGCCTACTATAGAGAGCTGTTATAACTTCATACTATGTAGTGGGCTGTTATAGCTTGACTGAAATAATAAAATATTATGTTTTCCATTGTGTACTGTAACAAATGTTTATGATGTGTATATTTATAGCTTCATATCCACATAAAAATAAAAAACATCTCGAGATTACTTTGGGGCTGTGGAGGAATAATATGAAGACATTTATAATTCAGACAGCTGTCTCTCGATGTAAATCAACATCTCCACATCAATACACAGCAACATCAGTGACACATCAACCAGGAGAACATGCAGTATTTTAGACCAGAAATACTATGTCTCCTGTTCTGCACTGCATTAACCCAGTTTATATAAGCATGTGAGCTGCTCTGCCTCGTACTTGTTTTGACAGCATGTCATTCATAAACACATGTTAGACAGACCTGATGTTAAGAGCCATGCTGAATTTATGTTTTGATGTCTCTGCCTGGAAAGCTGGGGTTCCAAAGCTGCCGTGTGTTGCTTCCTGATCTGACATCGGGAAGTGTTGCTGCTTGGCATTGGGGTGGAAACCCCTTAGGGAATCTTTGAGAGGGAATTGATATAATGAGTTTGTGTACATTGTGTTAACACATTTCTCTGTGCGTGTACGTGTGTGTGTGTGTGTGCGTGCATTTGGCTTTGTCTGTGTGTGTTTGGTTGTATGTGGCTACGCTGGGTTGGCCTGGGTCTGGCTGTCTGTGTGTGGGTCTGCCCGTCTGTACCCCTCCTCCCCTCTACCCCCTCCGTAGCTCCAGGAGGCCAAGCAGATGGAAAGAGAGAGGCCCCGGCAGCACTCCCAAGTCACCCAGGAACAGGAACCGGACTCACCCCAGCTCCAGCAGCACATCTACCTCCCAGCCAAGGGCCCTCCCCGAGAGGCCAACGGCCCCACCACCCCCTCTACACCCACGCCCACCTCCACCCCCACCACTCCTACCCCAACCCAGGGGGCCACGGAGGAGGAGCAGGGGGAACATGGGATGGTGTATGAGAGGCCAGACCCAGAAAACGGCTCTGAGTTCAGCACAGCAGAGAACCATCAGACAGAGGCAGCAGCAGCACAGTGTGAGTTTCACCTTAGGACAGACAGACAGACAGGGACACAGTGTGAGTTTCACCTTAGGACAGACAGACAGACAGGGACACAGTGTGAGTTTCACCTTAGGACAGACAGACAGACAGGGACACAGTGTGTCACACACACTCAGACTCACAAATATAGGCAGTCATATAGGCAGTCATGTTCAAGGTCAAACAGACAAAGAATTTCACTCTCGCTCAGTACTTTGCCGTGTGTTTGAGGAAAGACATTTCCAGGGCTATTGTGTTAGGCTAGTACCTTGGCTGCTTTAGACAGTAACAAAGCCTCAACCTTGACATTTTCATGTACTCAATATTGGCAGAACTCTGGGACAAAATATTTTGTCTGTGTTAAATAAGCATTTGATGAGACAGCTTTCTCTTTAGGTGGTAATGCACTCGTTTACAGAACCATTTCTGACAGCCCATAAGTGCTTTCATTAGTGACTGAATGAGAGAAGCCATAGAAAAGAGATTGAGAGCGAGAAAAAGATGCATCCAAGGATTCAATAATCATTTTGTTTCCAAATGACTCACTGCTTTCAACACAAACACACATCCACGCACATTGTCTTCAGGGAAGATGTGGTAGCTGATACCAGTGACTACTGTTTATCTTGTCAACATTGACAATTACAGTATCAAAGGCTAAATGCTCAGTCTCACTCAGAGAAAACACTTTCTTTACTCAATCTGTCAATTCACTGTTTCCCATTTTACATTTTTTAAGTGTATTCAGGTTCTTTTAAATGGACTTTGACTAAAGTTTTACTTGTGTTGTGTTCAAGGTGCTGCTCAGCGTGACCAAGAGACAGCAGTAGAGGAGGAGGAGCCTAACTATGAGGAGAAAGCCCAGGAGATCGTCCAGAGCATCCTACAGGAAGTCGTCAACACCATCGTTGGAGGTAAGTCTATGCATCTGAAATCACATTTGTGTCTGCGGTCAGTTAAGTCAACAATGGACTTTTACCGGAACATGGAATTCTGATACAAAATCATTTTAGAATGAGAAGTCTGGAGAGTTTAGGCATTACTGTGTGTTTACTTGTTTGTCCTGTCTAGAAAGAGAGAGAGAATTGTGTGTCTCAGTGCTATTTTGACCCTTGCATACTAAACCACTCCAAAGGGTACTGCCTGAACCCTGCTCATCTGTGTTCAGATGCCAAGGAGCCCGCTGGCGAGACCAAGCAGCCCACAGAGATTATGGAACCCGCTGAGGACATCACAAAGGTAACAGAGGTCACAGAGGTGGCGGAAGACGAGGGGGCGCTGGGCAGCGACAGCGAGAATGTCCATGCCAACGGAATCCCCGGCACGCCCATCTCTGCCAGCTTCACCCCGTCGCTGCCCGACGACAGGCTGTCTGTCTGCTCCAATGATACACAGGTGAGAGGGATTGACCTGCCTGTCACCACGGCAACACACTTTGCTCTACAAAGTGGTTTTGTGCTAGCATGGGTGTCTGTTTTAACAGACAAATAAAACTGTTTAAATACCCAGTCCGATAAAAACATTTTTTATTGCATTTAAAGGGTTTATCAATTTGTAAGAAGGAACATGGAAGTCATTGGTAACATGAGGAATTAAAGAGATGAGGGTTATTCAAACCCTCTGCTGCTGCAGTCATAAAGGGAAAGAGGGATACCTAGTCAGTTGTACAACTGAATGCATTCAACTGAAATGTGTCTTCCGCATTTAACCCAACCCCTCTGAATCAGATTGTCTGTCTTCTAGTCTGCTGGGGTTGATTCCAACATGATTCATAGACTATCTCCTCTCAGTTCCTCTGAATCAGATAGTCTGTCTTCTAGTCTGCTGGGGTTGATTCCAACATGATTCATAGACTATCTCCTCTCAGTTCCTCTGAATCAGATTGTCTGTCTTCTAGTCTGCTGGGGTTGATTCCAACATGATTCATAGACTATCTCCTCTCAGTTCCTCTGAATCAGAGTGTCTGTCTTCCAGTCTGCTGGGGTTGATTCCAACATGATTCATAGATTATCTCCTCTCAGTTCCTCTGAATCAGAGTGTCTGTCTTCCAGTCTGCGGGGGTTGATTCCAACATGATTCATAGATTATCTCCTCTCAGTTCCTCTGAATCAGATTGTCTGTCTTCTAGTCTGCTGGGGTTGATTCCAACATGATTCATAGATTATCTCCTCTCAGTTCCTCTGAATCAGATTGTCTGTCTTCTAGTCTGCTGGGGTTGATTCCAACATGATTCATAGATTATCTCCTCTCAGTTCCTCTGAATCAGATTGTCTGTCTTCTAGTCTGCTGGGGTTGATTCCAACATGATTCATAGATTATCTCCTCTCAGTTCCTCTGAATCAGAGTGTCTGTCTTCCAGTCTGCGGGGGTTGATTCCAACATGATTCATAGACTATCTCCTCTCAGTTCCTCAGGTTATTATAGCGATATTTGAGCACTGTAATTATCTACACTCTAGAACCAAAAAGGGTTCTTCGGCTGTCCCCATAGGAGAACCCTTTGAAGAACAGTTTTTGGTTCCAGGTATAACCCTTTTGTTTCCAGGTAGTACCATTTTGATTTCAATGTAGAACCCTTTCCACAGAGGGTTCTACCTGGAACCAAAAAGGGTTCTACCTGGAACCAAAAAGGGTTCTCCTATGGGGACAACGAACCCTTTTTTTCTAAGAGTGTACGATTACAGTCTTACATGATCAAGGTTGAACAGATACATTAATTGGAAGCATTTATTTCACACTCTTTTTGTCAAATGGGGAATTCATATTTGATGATAATTGACTCTTGATTAAACTTTTTTGATGTAGACCATCTGTTTGTGTTTCTGCGTTAGGAGTCAGGGGCGACCACAGGCCCAGTACCAGGTGCTAAGTTCTCCCATATTCTCCAGAAGGATGCCTTCCTAGTGTTTAGATCGCTCTGCAAGCTGTCCATGAAGCCTCTGTCAGATGGACCGCCAGACCCAAAGTAAGTTGAGTTCCTGTATCAGGAAGCTTATTATTGCTTGGTTTTAGAGAATTGAATAGAGGATCAGTAGATGTATTACCCTAGTAAATAGGCTATTACAGGTTTATTTTTGGTGTGTGTTCCTTAGTTGAATCATGTCTTGTGGAGGGTAGCCTATTTATTAGTTGGGAGTGTTGTGATGGTTGGTGTGTGTTTGGATGAAGCATCACTTAGCTGATTATTGGTTCTGTATCGCTTCCTGTGCTCCCTGTTTTTTTCTCCCTCTGTAGAACAGGAAATTACAAGGGAAAAAATATCTAATCAGATTTTGCTTTGATCCAATACAAGGGAGATTACATTTCGGTGTTCTTCTGTATGTATTTCCCAGCCCGTTACAGCCAAATAAGCATCTGATTTGCTGGATCTGATGGCAGTTTTTACATAACAAGATTTCCTGAATCTGGTTTCTGTATGGTAACTAAATTCTGACTGTCTCAGTCTCCCATCTCCATCATTCTCCCAATGGCCCATGTGGCCTAACACTCTATCCGCATTGGCTAGTGAGAGTTCTGGCCCAGTGTTCCTATAGTGTTGTCAGAATTCTGTCTAAGAACACTGTCTAAGAACAATGGTGGAATGGAACCCTGTTTATCACAGGCCTTTGTCAGGGGTGACAGGGAGGATGGCCGTGCCACCAGAGGAAGGGCTCAGTGTCTGTAAGACAGAAAGCCTTTTCACCCACAGAGAGATTTACTCCATGACTGGCCCTGGTGATACCCGGACGACACACAGGAGACCTGCTTTATAGCTGTATAACTTACAACAGATGCTTTGAACATGTCTTTTTAGGGATTACAAATCAGTATTGAATCTTGCTGTTGTAATTTGTTAATAAAAGATTAAAGTTGGCATATTACCTTGTTTTTTAGTCACCTCAAATTGGCTTTAAGGAAGCACACATCGACAGTCCTCAACAGTCAAATGGTCAAGTTATCATACTCCAAGGCTGCATGGCATGTTCAGTTCAACCCACTGACTATGAACACCAGACATAGGATTTATGTTTTGCATATATACATTGAAAACATGCCCAAGGTAATTTGTCTTGTTGTTCATGGCTCAGGTATGTTTTGTTCCTTTTGATTTTCTATGGTTCACATTGTTGATTTGTTATTGTACTAAAAATGTACCCAGCCAGCCTTTTCCGGGCCAAGCTGAAATGATCAAGTTGTCAGGTTTCCCCTGCGCTGAATGCCCCTTGACTTTTTCCATTTTGTTACGTTACAGCCTTATTCTAAAATGTATTACATCGGTTTTTTTATTCATCAATCTGCACACAATACCCCATAATGACAAAGCAAAAACGGGTTTTATACGTTTTAGAAAATGTATTTTTTTTTTATTATAAAAAACTTCAATTTCACATAAGTATTCAGACCCTTTACTCAGTACTTTGTTGAAGCACCTTTGGCAGCGATTACAGCCTCACGTCTTCTTGGGTATGACGCTACAAGCTTGGCACACCTGTATTTGGGGAGTTTCTCCCATTCTTCACTGCAGATCCTCTCAAGCTCTGTCAGGTGGAATGGGGAGCGTTGCTGCACAGCTATTTTCAGGTCTCCAGAGATGTTCAATCGGGTTCAAGTCCGGGCTCTAGCTGGGCCACTCAAGGACATTCAGAGACTTGTCCCGAACCCACTTCTGCGTTGTCTTGGCTATGTAATTAGGGTTGTTGTCCTGTTGGAAGGTGAACTTTTGCCCCAGTCTGAGGTCCTGAGCGCTGCGGAGCAGATTTTCATCAAGGATCTCTCTGTACTTTGCTCTGTTCATCTTTCCTTCGATCCTGACTAGTTTTCCAGTCCCTGCCACTGAAAAACATCCCCACAGCATGATGCTGCCACCCATGCTTCACTGTAGGGATGCTGCCAGTTCTCCGCCAGACGTGACACTTGGCATTCAGGCCAAAGAGTTGAATCTTGTTTCTCATGGTCTGAGAGTCTTTAGGTGCCTTTTGGCAAACTCCAAGTGGGCTGTCATGTGCCTTTTACTGAGGAGTGGCTTCCGTCTGGCCTTCTCTACCATAAAGGCCTGATTTGGTTGAGTGGTGCAGAGTTGGTTATCCTTCTGGAAGGTTCTCCCATCTCTACAGAAGAACTCTGGAGTTCTGTCAGAGTGACCATCGGGTTCCCTGACTAAGGCCTTCTCCCCCGATTTCTCAGTTTGGCCGGGCGGCCAAGAGTCTTGGTGGTTCCCAACTTCTTCCATTTAAGAATGATGGAGGACACTGTGTTCTTGGGGACCTTCAATGCTGCAGAAATGTTTTAGTACCCTCCCCCAGATCTGTGCCTCGACACAATCCTGTCTTGGAGCTCTACAGACAATTCCTTTGATCTCATTGCTTGGTTTTTGCTCTGACATGCACTGTCAACTGTGGGTCCTTATATAGACAGGTGTGTGCCTTTCCAAATCATGTCCAATCAAATAATTTACCACAAGTGGACTCCAATCAAGTTGTAGAAACATCTGAAAGATGATCAATGGAAACAGGATGCACCTGAACTCAATTTCAAGTCTCATAGCAAAGGGTCTGAATACTAATGTAAATAAGGTATTTCTTTTTTTAAATTTGCAAACATTTCTAATAGCCTGTTTTCGCTTTGTCATTATGGGGTATTGTAATGTCATTATGGGGTATTGTAATGTCATTATGGGGTATTGTAATGTCATTATGGGGTATTGTGATGACATTATGGGGTATTGTGATGACATTATGGGGTATTGTGATGTCATTATGGGGTATTGTAATGTCATTATGGAGTATTGTGATGTCATTATGGGGTATTGTGATGACATTATGGGGTATTGTAATGTCATTATGGAGTATTGTGATGTCATTATGGGGTATTGTGATGACATTATGGGGTATTGTGACATCATTATGGGGTATTGTGACATCATTATGGGGTATTGTGTGTAGATTGAGAGGGACATTTTTTTTATTTAATCCATTTTAGAATAAGGCTGTAAAGTAACAACATGTGGAAAAAGTCAAGGGGTCTGAATACTTTCCGAATGCACTATATTTCTGTATGCTACATTAATATCAGTATGTCTGTGGAGGAGTGCTTGGGAGCATTACAGATAGGAAGCCAGTCACTGCAAATAAGAAGACAACAAAATACATATTTTGGGTTCCTACTTCTTCTCCATCATACAGCTGTTTAGAAATACGGGTCGGACTTATGGAAAGGGGAAATGGACAATATAATTATCTAACTATAATGATCTATTACGGAAATATGCCCTCTCTATGCTGTAACATATGGTGTTTGTATGTGCAGATCTATTATTGGAAATGTTATTGGAAAAAGGAAAACAGCTCCAGCTCATCTAGCTAGGTCAGGCTCTTAGTATAGAGGCGGACATTAGGCGGACATTAGCTGGACACCCCCAGATCCCCTGACTGCCACCAGACCATTAGGATCCTCAGTCAGATGTGGGTCAACCAGGAAGTGCTGCTAATAACTGATGAATCAGATGGTGTCTCACAGAGCACCTGTTATTGATGCATCTCTGTCAGGGGTGGGCTGGCCATCTGGAATTTTGGCCTAAGGGCCTGAATAACTTGTTGTTTTCTTTGTTGTGCAAAATGATAATTATCTGGCTAATAATGGGATCCTCAAGGGGAAAAAATGGGCCAGTGTAGGGGCCTCAAGAAAAAAGAATTGGCCGGTGTGTTAGAAATGCCTGGGCCATTTTTGGTCCTAGTCCACCCCTGATCTCTGTCTTCATCCCCACATAATAAATACATTATCAGGGGTCACTTTATGTGCATATTAAGCTGATTGATGGCATATGGTATAAATCAAGGAAAAATTCAGCAGGCACAACGTTTTGGAACGTTCAGATATAAATATGCTGGAACAAACATCTCTGACATTTAGAATAAGGAGTCACATGGGCTCTATTCATGGCATTTCCATCTACAACGTTTGACAACGTTTGGCTACTGAACATATAAAGAATTCTTATTCCTGTTGCACTTAAATGTTAGAAGTCTGAATCAATGCCTCTTTCGGTCTCCTGCCAGGTCCCACGAGCTGCGCTCCAAGGTGCTGTCCCTTCAGCTGCTGCTGTCCATCCTGCAGAACGCTGGGCCCGTCTTCAAGACCAACGAGATGTTCATCAACGCCATCAAGCAGTACCTGTGTGTGGCGCTGTCTAAGAACGGCGTCTCCTCCATCCCAGAGGTCTTCTCGCTCTCGCTCTCCATCTTCCTCACCCTCCTCTCCCACTTCAAGACCCACCTGAAGATGCAGATTGAGGTAGCTACCTACATTTTGGTTGTTCCTCTGTGGCAAAATATTAAGCTGCTGATTTAGTCCACTTTCTGGAACAAACCTGACCAGCTATTAGTCCAAATAGTATTTCTCTTCCTCCCCAAAGTCACAAACCATTTATTACTCTTCATATTCCATCTAATATTCCTCCTTTCTTGTCCTACTTGAAAACCCATCAACATGCAGGTCGAGACACTGTTCTGTTCTGTCGCTGAATAGCTGTCCTGTCCCCAAATGCCAATCTCTCCTGTTCCCTCTCCCAATGTTGTAAACCTCTCAGCTCTCAATACAGCAGGCACCTGACACAGGCGATTCATGGGAGATGAAGTTTATCACAGGGCACAGTAATGTAGTTTTGTCTCAGTGCGATTGAGTTTCAGTATTACCTGTTAGCTGTTGCTTCTGATTTGTAGTCCACTTCCACAGTGGTCTGGTTGTAATATTTCCTCATGCTGAAGTTGATGACTTAATCTACCCGCGACTGTTTGTGGCCATGGAGACATCTGGAGACAGATGTTGTTGGTTGAGATGTTATGATTTCATAGTTGAGCGGTCAGCCTGCAGTGAGATGTATGTGTTTATGGCTTTGTTACAGTGGATAGTTCTGTAAATGAAGATTCATTAAGCTTTTCTCATCTCGGCCTCTTTGTGTCCTCATCTTTAACTGTCACGGTTTGTTTCGCTGCGCAGGTGTTCTTCAAGGAGATTTTCCTGTACATTCTGGAGACGTCCACAAGCTCCTACGACCATAAATGGATGGTTATACAGACCCTCACCAGAATATGTGCAGGTGAGTGTGTGTGTGTGTGGTGTCAATGTGAAATGCTATCTGTGGTACAGCGCATCAACGTCAATTACAAGTCAAGTACCAACTGTCCCTCATGTCTCCTCCCTCAGATGCCCAGGGTGTGGTAGATATCTATGTGAATTATGATTGTGACTTGAATGCTGCTAATATCTTTGAGAGGCTGGTGAATGACCTGTCGAAGATCGCACAGGGCCGGGCAGGCCACGAGCTCGGCACAACACCACTCCAAGTAAGACTGACCAATGGCGTTACAAAAGTGTATTTCTTTGTGTATTTGATACATGTATATTGCGCTAAAGATGATGTAACATTTCTCTGTTCCCACCAGGAGTTGACCCTGAGGAAGAAAGGCCTGGAGTGTCTGGTGTCCATCTTGAAGTGTATGGTAGAGTGGAGTAAGGACCAGTATGTCAACCCCAACTCCCAGACCAGCCTTGGTAAGAGACTGACCAAACTACAGTTACCCTGAGGCTGGTGGGGACAGGTGTGCCACTGGGTTGGATTTAGATCCTGAGGAAAACTGTTTAGCCATTCTTCAAGTGCACCGTTCTGCCTGCTCCTTTGTGGTTACCAGGAGGATCAAAGGGTTTGGATGCACAGTTGGAGTCCAAACCTCCACTATTTGGAATGGATTTGATATATTCTACTTACATCACTCTGACCTCCCACATCCTAGAACTTCAATTCTCCATATCAGCAATGGTGGAACCCTAGAGTGTGTATGTACCATATTTATAGTCGCTGATGCACGGGGGCATATTGTGCATACATACCTTTTCCTGTAGAATGGTAAAACTATGAGCAAAGGGAAGACGGCCAAGCTATGCCAAGGCTTTACTCTCAGTCAAACCTGCCTGAGGCTACCGTTCATCACTGGGGTTAACTGGGGTTAGAGGGAAGAGTGATATTCATCAATACAGCTATAGCATATTCCCTGAGACAGAAGACTAGCCATTAGCATTCATCAGTAGCCTACAGATTGTACAGACCCTGAGAAGGCTAGCGTTCATCATTATGGCAAGCACATACCCTGAGAAAGAGATCGATGGCTAGCATCCATCAGTGTGGCTAGCCCAGTCAGACCCTGACAGGACAGGCTCTCCCTCAGCAGCACTGAAAGGCTAATATAATACAGGCAGGCTAATACACCAGGGCAGGGCAGGCTAACTCAATACCCGGAACCGGCTGATGAGGAAAAGCCATGGTGCGACAGACAGACCCTCTGTCAGTGCTCCTGGATAAGACCCCTGGCTTGCTTCAGAATGAGCTGAGAGGAATCATTCCTGTTAGATGCTTTATCCAAGTAGGAAAGGAGGGCTCTAATGAAGGGAGGGAAAGAGAGCTTTAACGAAGGCAAGGACAGAGGCAGGGAAGTAGAGGCTCTGAGAGGGGTGCCAGATATCCCCACATATCCCCCTAGAGAGGATCTACAAGGCTAGCCTCAGGCTACCTTCTGGCACTCAGAGAGCTAACTCTACCAAGGCACGGAAGGCAGCTGAACTAACAAACAGCACTACTGGTACAGGGGTTAGGGTTAGTCACCATACAGCTAGTGCCAACTCATTTAGTGACCATGCCGAAGTCACCGTACAGCTAGTGCCAACTTATTTAGTGACCATGCTGAAGTCACCATACAGCTAGTGCCAACTTATTTAGTGACCATGCTGAAGTCACCATACAGCTAGTGCCAACTCATTTAGTGACCATGCCAAAGTCACCATACAGCTAGTGCCAACTCATTTAGTGACCATGCTGAAGTCACCATACAGCTAGTGCCAACTCATTTAGTGACCATGCTGAAGTCACCATACAGCTAGTGCCAACTCATTTAGTGACCATGCCAAAGTCACCATACAGCTAGTGCCAACTCATTTAGTGACCATGCTGAAGTCACCATACAGCTAGTGCAAACTCATTTAGTGACCATGCTGAAGTCACCATACAGCTAGTGCCAACTCATTTAGTGACCATGCTGAAGTAGACAGTATGTCTCGGTATTGGCTGCTGTGACGAGTCTCCTATGCTTTTAGGTTACTTCAAACAAAATATGTTTTTCTGAGTCAGTGAAAGTGCATCCTAATTATGCAATTTTACATGTAGATACTGTAGCTCAGCTAATGCATTGTGTTTCTGAAAACATGTTTTTATATCATTACATAGATAATACCTCTCCACTTTCTCTTAATTTTGGTATTTTCCTCTTTGTTCTCTGGTTGGCTGACTTCACAGGAAGAGCAGGTAATGGCAGAAAGGTGTGGAGTGTTTGGTAGCCTGGTTGCTGTTGCAACAGTAGGAGTCATTGGGGCCTAGATTAGAGGGTGGAGGGGGCTACGGTGGCTGTGATTAGTACTGTGGGTGTTATTTAGATGCCTTATCTACCTTTCATTTGCATAATCTCATGTTACTTGCCTTCAAACGCTGTAGGTTCTGGATAGATTTAGAGTTTTTTTAAGCCAGCTCGGTGTACAATATGGGAAAAAGCCACCGCTGGTTATACTGTACATTGTGATTAGAACTAGTAAACGTTGAAGAGAGCTTTGCTACCTTGGCTGTGCCACCCTCCTCCCTCTAACCTGGCTGTGCCACCCTCCTCCCTCTAACCTGGCTGTGCCACCCTCCTCCTCTTCCCTGGCTGTGCCACCCACCTCCCTCTACCCTGGCTGTGCCACACTCCTCCTCCTCTTCCCTGGCTGTGCCACCCACCTCCCTCTACCCTGGCTGTGCCACCCTCCTCCTCTTCCCTGGCTGTGCCACCCTCCTCCTCTATCCTGGCTGTGCACCCTCCTCTCTATCCTGGATGTGCACCCTCCTCCCTCTACCCTGGCTGTGCCACCCTCCTCCCTCTACCCTGGCTGTGCCACCCACCTCCCTCTACCCTGGCTGTGCCACACTCCTCCTCCTCTTCCCTGGCTGTGCCACCCACCTCCCTCTACCCTGGCTGTGCCACCCTCCTCCTCTTCCCTGGCTGTGCCACCCTCCTCCTCTATCCTGGCTGTGCACCCTCCTCTCTATCCTGGATGTGCACCCTCCTCCCTCTACCCTGGCTGTGCCACCCTCCTCCTCTACCCTGGCTGTGCCACCCTCCTCCCTCTACCATGGCTGTGCCACCCTCCTCCTCTACCTTGGCTGTGCCACCCTCCTCCTCTTCCCTGGCTGTGCCACCCTCCTCCTCTACCCTGGCTGTGCCGCCACCCTCCTCTACCCTGGCTGTGCCACCCTCCTCCTCTACCCTGGCTGTGCCACCCTCCTCCTCTACCCTGGCTGTGCCACCCTCCTCCTCTACCCTGGCTGTGCCACCCTCCTCCTCTACCCTGGCTGTGCCACCCTCCTCTACCCTGGCTGTGCCACCCTCATCTACCCTGGCTCTGCCACCCTCATCTACCCTGGCTGTGCCACCCTCATCTACCCTGGCTGTGCCACCCTCATCTACCCTGGCTGTGCCACCCTCCTCCTCTACCCTGGCTGTGCCACCCTCCTCCTCTACCCTGGCTCTGCCACCCTCCTCCTCTACTCTGGCTCTGCCACCCTCCTCCTCTACCCTGGCTCTGCCACCCTCCTCCTTCTCTACCCTGGCTGTGCCACCCTCCTCCTCATCTACCCTGGCTGTGCCACCCTCCTCCTCTACCCTGGCTGTGCCACCCTCATCTACCCTGGCTGTGCCACCCTCCTCCTCTACCCTGGCTGTGCCACCATCCTCTACCCTGGCTGTGCCACCCTCCTCATCTTCCCTGGCTGTGCCACCCTCCTCATCTTCCCTGGCTGTGCCACCCTCCTCTACCCTGGCTGTGCCACCCTCCTCCTCTACCCTGGCTGTGCCACCCTCCTCCTCTACCTTGGCTGTGCCACCCTCCTCCTCTACCCTGGCTGTGCCACCCTCCTGATCTACCCTGGCTGTGCCACCCTCCTCCTCTACCCTGGCTGTGCCACCCTCCTCCTCTACCCTGGCTGTGCCACCCTCCTCCTCTACCCTGGCTGTGCCACCCTCCTCCTCTACCCTGGCTCTGCCACCCTCCTCCTCTACCCTGGCTCTGCCACCCTCCTCCTCTACCCTGGCTCTGCCACCCTCCTCCTCTACCCTGGCTCTGCCACCCTCCTCCTCTACCCTGGCTGCGCCACCCTCCTCCCTC
Source organism: Salvelinus namaycush (assembly GCF_016432855.1). Classification (NCBI taxonomy): domain Eukaryota; kingdom Metazoa; phylum Chordata; class Actinopteri; order Salmoniformes; family Salmonidae; genus Salvelinus; species Salvelinus namaycush. The sequence continues at coordinate 23,088,042 of NC_052339.1, read as the reverse complement.
TACCCTGGCTGTGCCACCCTCCTCCTCATCTACCCTGGCTCTGCCACCCTCCTCCTCTACCCTGGCTCTGCCACCCTCCTCCTCTACCCTGGCTGTGCCACCCTCATCTACCCTGGCTGTGCCACCCTCCTCCTCTACCCTGGCTGTGCCACCCTCATCTACCCTGGCTCTGCCACCCTCCTCATCTACCCTGGCTGTGCCACCCTCATCTACCCTGGCTCTGCCACCCTCCTCCTCTACCCTGGCTCTGCCACCCTCCTCCTCTACCCTGGCTCTGCCACCCTCATCTACCCTGGCTGTGCCACCATCCTCTACCCTGGCTGTGCCACCCTCCTCATCTTCCCTGGCTGTGCCACCCTCCTCCTCTACCCTGGCTGTGCCACCCTCCTCCTCTACCCTGGCTGTGCCACCCTCCTCCTTCTCTACCCTGGCTGTGCCACCCTCCTCCTTCTCTACCCTGGCTGTGCCACCCTCCTCCTTCTCTACCCTGGCTGTGCCACCCTCCTCCTTCTCTACCCTGGCTCTGCCACCCTCCTCCTCTACCCTGGCTCTGCCACCCTCCTCCTCTACCCTGGCTCTGCCACCCTCCTCCTTCTCTACCCTGGCTCTGCCACCCTCCTCCTCTACCCTGGCTCTGCCACCCTCCTCTACCATGTACTCTGCTCTATGAAGTTGTTGAGTGGAGGAAGCACACTGCCAGCTCACATTACCCTGATGGTGTCCTGAATGTTTTAGAGAGTTTCCGATGGGTAATTAGATCCCTTACCAACGTACAATGTGTCTTACAGCCAGACAACCACCATGGACCTGATTCACCCACAGAACAGTAGCATCAGACCTGCCTGTTCTGCCCTGTTCTGTCCCCTCAGGCTACACACACAACACTACCTCCATGTTACAACACTCCCTCCATGTTACAACACTCCCTCCATGTTACACCACTACCTCCATGTTACAACACTCCCTCCATGTTACAACACTACCTCCATGTTACAACACTACCTCCATGTTACAACACTACCTCCATGTTACAACACTACCTCCATGTTACACCACTACCTCCATGTTACAACACTACCTCCATGTTACAACACTCCCTCCATGTTACACCACTACCTCCATGTTACAACACTCCCTCCATGTTACACCACTACCTCCATGTTACAACACTACCTCCATGTTACAACACTCCCTCCATGTTACACCACTACCTCCATGTTACAACACTCCCTTCATGTTACACCACTCCCTCCATGTTACACCACTCCCTCCATGTTACACCACTACCTCCATGTTACAACACTACCTCCATGTTACAACACTCCCTCCATGTTACACCACTACCTCCATGTTACAACACTCCCTTCATGTTACACCACTACCTCCATGTTACAACACTCCCTCCATGTTACACCACTACCTCCATGTTACAACACTCCCTCCATGTTACACCACTACCTCCATGTTACACCACTCCCTCCATGTTACACCACTCCCTTCATGTTACACCACTACCTCCATGTTACAACACTCCCTCCATGTTACACCACTACCTCCATGTTACAACACTCCCTCCATGTTACACCACTACCTCCATGTTACACCACTACCTCCATGTTACAACACTCCCTCCATGTTACACCACTCCCTCCATGTTACAACACTACCTCCATGTTACACCACTCCCTCCATGTTACAACACTCCCTCCATGTTACACCACTCCCTCCATGTTACAACACTCCCTCCATGTTACAACACTCCCTCCATGTTACACCACTCCCTCCATGTTACAACACTCCCTCCATGTTACAACACTCCCTCCATGTTACAACACTCCCTCCATGTTACAACACTCCCTCCATGTTACAACACTCCCTCCATGTTACACCACTCCCTCCATGTTACAACACTACCTCCATGTTACACCACTACCTCCATGTTACAACACTCCCTCCATGTTACACCACTACCTCCATGTTACAACACTCCCTCCATGTTACACCACTCCCTCCATGTTACACCACTCCCTCCATGTTACAACACTACCTCCATGTTACAACACTACCTCCATGTTACACCACTACCTCCATGTTACACCACTCCCTCCATGTTACAACACTACCTCCATGTTACACCACTCCCTCCATGTTACACCACTCCCTCCATGTTACAACACTACCTCCATGTTACACCACTCCCTCCATGTTACACCACTACCTCCATGTTACACCACTACCTCCATGTTACACCACTACCTCCATGTTACACCACTCCCTCCATGTTACACCACTCCCTCCATGTTACACCACTCCCTCCATGTTACAACACTACCTCCATGTTACACCACTACCTCCATGTTACACCACTACCTCCATGTTACAACACTCCCTCCATGTTACAACACTACCTCCATGTTACACCACTCCCTCCATGTTACACCACTCCCTCCATGTTACACCACTACCTCCATGTTACACCACTACCTCCATGTTACACCACTCCCTCCATGTTACACCACTCCCTCCATGTTACACCACTCCCTCCATGTTACACCACTCCCTCCATGTTACACCACTACCTCCATGTTACAACACTCCCTCCATGTTACAACACTCCCTTCATGTTACAACACTCCCTTCATGTTACACCACTACCTCCATGTTACACCACTACCTCCATGTTACACCACTACCTCCATGTTACACCACTACCTCCATGTTACACCACTACCTCCATGTTACACCACTACCTCCATGTTACACCACTACCTCCATGTTACACCACTCCCTCCATGTTACACCACTACCTCCATGTTACACCACTCCCTCCATGTTACAACACTCCCTTCATGTTACAACACTCCCTCCATGTTACAACACTCCCTCCATGTTACAACACTCCCTCCATGTTACAACACTCCCTCCATGTTACAACACTACCTCCATGTTACAACACTACCTCCATGTTACAACACTACCTCCATGTTACAACACTCCCTTCATGTTACAACACTCCCTTCATGTTACAACACTCCCTTCATGTTACACCACTCCCTCCATGTTACAACACTCCCTCCATGTTACAACACTACCTCCATGTTACAACACTACCTCCATGTTACACCACTACCTCCATGTTACAACACTCCCTCCATGTTACAACACTACCTCCATGTTACAACACTCCCTCCATGTTACACCACTCCCTCCATGTTACACCACTCCCTCCATGTTACACCACTCCCTCCATGTTACAACACTCCCTCCATGGTACAACACTCCCTCCATGTTACAACACTCCCTCCATGGTACAACACTCCCTCCATGTTACAACACTACCTTCATGTTACACATACTGTACACTGCTTCATCTGCAGCCTGCCTGGTTTATTAGATAACTGACCTTTTTATTGTCTGTTGTATGCGTGTGCGTGTGTACAGATGTACGATCTTCATTTGATCACCCTTTTGCAGGAAATGTCAAACTTGTAGGAAATGTCAAACTTGTAGTGTATTTGAGGTTAAAAAAGGCTTCTGAAGTTTGTATTTTCCACTTTGACTTAACTTTCCCTTACGAAAAATGTATCAACCCCAAACAAAAATGTACAATAATTATAATCCACATAATAATTCACATTTCCTGTAGCTGCAGAATAAAATTCGTGCTGTAGCAAACTGGCTCAAATTAAGATCCAACGTATGTGTGTGTGTGCAGACAATATACCACCAGACAAAGCCTCTGGTTCATCATGTTGTCTTTCTCTCAGCAGTGCAGTGTCCCTCCCACTATTGCTGAACTCCCCAGAGACCTGGATCTAGAAACTCAAGGCTGAACCCCCCCTACTGGCTAAAAGTTTGATGGAATATACAGTACCAGTCATAAGTTGGGACACACCTACTAATTCCAGGGTTTTCTTTCTTTTTAATATTTTCTACATTGTAGAATAATATTGAATACAGAAGATAGCCCTATTTGGTAAAATACCAAGTCCATATTATGGCAAGAACAGCTCAAATAAGCAAAGAGAAACGACAGTCCATCATTACTTTAAGACATGAAGGTCAGTCAACCTGGAAAATGTCAAGAATTTTGGAAAGGAAGACCCGAAGTTACCTCTGCTGCAGAGGATAAGTTCATTAGAGTTAACTGCACCTCAGATTGCAGCCCAAATAAATGCTTCACAGAGTTCAAGTAACAGACACATTTCAACGTCAACTGTTCAGAGGAGAATCAGGCCTTCACGGTCGAATTGCTGCAAAGAAACCACTACTAAAGGACACCAATAAGAAGAAGAGACTTGCTTGGGCCAAGAAACACAAGCAATGGACATTAAACCAGTGGAAATCTGTCCATTGGTCTGATGAGTCCAAATTGGAGATTTTTGGTTCCAACCGCCATGTCTTTGTGAGATGCAGAGTAGGTGAACGGATGATCTCTGCATGTGTGGTTCCCACCGTGAAGCATGGAGGAGGAGGTGTGATTGTGTGGGGGTGCTTTGCTGGTGACACTGTCTGTGATTTATTTAGAATTCAAGGCACACTTAACCAGCATGGCTACCACAGCATTTTGCAGCGATATGCCATCCTATCTGGTTTGCGCTTAGTGGGACTACCATTTGTTTTTCAACAGAACAATGACCTAAAACACACCTCCAGGCTGTGTAAGGGCTATTTGACCAAGGAGAGTGATGGAGTGCTGCATCAAATTACCTGGCCTCCACAATCACCCGACCTCAACCCAATTGAGATGGTTTGGGAAGAGTTGGACTGCAGAGTGAAGCAAAAGCAGCCAACAAGTGCTCAGCATATGTGGAAACTCCTTCAAGACGGTTGGAAAAGCATTCCAGGTTAAGGTGGTGAGTGAATGCCAAGAGTGTGCAAAGCTGTCATCAAGGCAAAGGGTGGCTACTTTGAAGAATCTCACTTTTTTGGTTACTTCATGATTCCGTATGTGTTATTTCATAGTTTGGATGTCTTCACTATTATTTTACAATATAGAAAATAGTAAAAATAAAGAAAAACCCTTGAATGAGTAGGTGTATCCAAACTTTTGACTGGTACTGTATGTTTCAATTGAAAACGTTTAGTGTTGGCTTGCCTGGCTGTGCTGGATTGCTGATTGCGTTGGGGTCCTAACACCAACTACGGTTTTTACTCATCTCTCTCAGACCATTGATTGTTCAATGTTCTTCTCCCTCCCCAGGTCAGGAGAAGCCCTCGGAGCAGGAGACCAATGAGACAAAGGCCCCAGAGACCATCAACCGCTACGGAAGCATCAACTCCCTGGACTCCACAGCCTCGTCGGGCATCGGGAGCTACAGTACACAGATGTCAGGGACAGACAACCCAGAGCAGTTTGAGGTTCTCAAACAACAGAAGGAGATCATTGAGCAGGGCATCGACCTGTAAGCCAGACTAGTGCTGCTATGCTGTATACCTGAATATATTAATCTTATCCTATATAGACAGCTGAATATATTCACCTTATCCTGTATAGACAGCTGAATATATTAACCTTATCCTGTATAGACAGCTGAATATATTCACCTTATCCTGTATAGACAGCTGAATGTATTCACACCCAGGGGTGCACAACTCCAGTCCTTCTAGTGAGGGAAGTTGTCCTGTTTGTTGTCTTAGTTTTAATTTCTCCATGGCACTTAATTGATCAATTAATGCCATTGATTAATTTGCCAATTATGAATGAGTTAGTTACTGTAATTAGGACAACATATAAATGATAGACTATGGCTCTGGATGGCAACTTCCTTCTCCACCTTAGTAAGCATACTATAGTAAGCATACTGTAGTAAGCATACTGTAGCACTGTCTTTGTTCTCTTCACCGTGTTCAGGTTCAACAAGAAACCAAAGAGGGGTGTCCAGTACCTCCAGGAGCAAGGTATGCTGGGAACCACCCCGGAGGACCTCGCTCAGTTCCTGCACCAGGAGGAGAGGCTGGACTCGGTAAAGAACCTTTTTAAATCTGTTTACCCAATCTACTTCAGTTATCTGCATTTCATTTGACTTGTGTGGATCCAAATAAACCCACTCTACCTCATTCAGCTCTGTGCTCTCTGAACCTTTCACCTTTTAACCTGTACATTGTGATTTAGTAGTGTAGAGTGGTTATTGCGAATGTAACAGCTCATAGGGGATCTGGGTGGTAAATACACGAATACCCATTCTAGCTCATTAAACTCTAGGTTTACACAGTTCTCTCTCTCATCCGGCCTCCACACAGCTGCAGGCCCAGAGCAGAACACATCCATCCCATAGAAACACCAAGGCTCTTAGCTCCTAATGCTGAACCGCCAGCATTATCATCCCACTCCAAGATGATTCCTACGTCCTCCACCGAGCGCACATCAATTTATATTTTAACGAGTGAAGCACTCTCCCGGTTGATTGGCTGGCCTCGGGGGGGTTCGGTTCGGTGATAATCGGCATTAAAGTGTGTTCATAACATCTGCTTTGGAACAAGAGGCCCTCAAACAGCTAGCCAGAGAGACTAGTCTGACAGCACTGGGAGAGAACATAGTCCTTTCCTCTCAGTTGGCTGTGCCTCTGAGGGAAAGGAGATGCTTGTTAGGACAATATGTGTTAATTGGCTTCCAATGTGTAGCACATGCATTAAAGAGTCAAGCGAGTAAGCTGTTTTTCTATAACACTCAATATTTATTGATTGAACTCAATGTCATTGCATCGACCTCTTCCCTTTCTCTGTACCCTCGCTCTCTCTCTCTCTATCTCTCTGTCTCTCTCGCTCTCTCTCACATCCTACCTCTCAGACTCAGGTGGGTGAGTTCCTGGGGGACAATGATCGCTTCAATAAAGAGGTCATGTATGCCTATGTGGACCAGATGGACTTCCAAGGCAAGGACTTTGTCTACGCTCTCAGAACGTTCCTCGAGGGCTTCCGTCTCCCGGGAGAGGCTCAGAAGATCGACAGGCTCATGGAGAAATTCGCTGCGAGATACCTAGAATGCAACCAGGGGTGAGTGTGGAGTGGAGTGGAGTGTACTAGTCTGGGTATTATGGATTCGTAGACTTAGAAGAAGACTTCATTTGTGATGTCAAGCACATTCAAGGACATTGAATGTCAGGAGTCAAATTGCTCTCTATTATCAAGTCAGTGCATTTACTAAATATTGTGTTGTCTATGCATCAATTCTTTATTCATCTCTATGTTTATCCTCTTCTCTCTCTCCTCTCTTCAGACAAACCGAGTTTGCGAGTGCAGACACTGCGTACGTCCTTGCCTACTCAATCATTATGTTGACAACAGACCTTCATAGTCCGCAGGTAAGACTGCAGCCGGAGCCAGTTTCTGGGAAGATGAACTGACAGAAACAATCACCTCAGCTGCGTTTAGAAGACATTTATCCATGGCAGACACACAGGGAAAGCAATGCTAGCTGTTGCAGACAGACAGGCAAATAGGCAGACAGACAGGCAGACATACAGACAGGCAGACATACAGGCAAATAGACAGGCAGGCAGGCAGAGATGCAGGCAGGCAGACAGATAAACAGACAAATAGGCCGGTGCAGAGAGACAGACAGACAGGCTGGCAGACAGACAGGTTATGGTAATACATCTCATATTTTACTTTTCAAAGGTGAAGAACAAGATGACTAAAGAGCAATACATCAAGATGAACAGAGGGATCAACGACAGCAAGGATCTACCGGAGGAATATCTGTCTGCCATCTACGACGAGATCGCAGGGAAGAAGATCGCTATGAAGGAGACCAAGGAAATTACTCTGAAATCCAACAAGCACAGTGCGTATCTCTGTCCCTCTGTGTCTGCCAGCACAACTATGTCATTACAGACTGAAATTGAGCGTGTCAAATATGATTTTGTTCAGACGTCAAGACGTGAAATGCCTATTTTGCGGCGTAATGGATCTTTCTCAAGTATTCAGCTTTAGATGTAACCGACGAGAGTCATTTTATCTGATATCTTTGTGGAGATCGTAGAATTCTCATCACAATCAAAGAGATATAAAGGGGATTAAGATATAGTTTCATTAGATTGTATTACTGATCTGTGGAAAAGTTTGATATAGTCTCGGTTGTTCAATGGGAAAGTTTATGAGTGGATTATTTCCAGTTATAAACTGGGTGGTTAGAGCCCTGAATGCTGATTGGCTGAAAGCTGTGGTATATCAGACCGTATACCACGGGTATGACAAAACATTTATTTTTACTGCTCTAATTATGTTGGTAACCAGTTTATAACAGCAATAAGGCACCTCAGGGGGTTGTGATATATGACAAATATACCACGGCTAAGGGCTGTATCCAGGCACATCCAGGCTTTTGTTCAAGTGGCTTCCTCTCGTCTCCTCTATGATATGCACTGATCTGAAAATATAGGCAAAAGCTAAATGGAGGAAGCCTTTAATCTGATCCTGGATCAGGTGTAGCCAAAAATAAGCAGAGACTGTTTGTTGATGTTTTTGCTTTACCTCTATTCCTGGATCAGGTGTGGCCAGTGAGAAGCAGAGGCGGCTGCTGTATAATGTAGAGATGGAGCAGATGGCTAAGACAGCCAAGGCCCTGATGGAGGCAGTCAGTCACGTCCAGGCTCCCTTCACCAGCGCCACCCACCTGGAGCACGTCAGACCCATGTTTAAGCTGGCCTGGACCCCGTTCCTAGCAGCCTTCAGTGTGGGCCTCCAGGACTGTGACGACACTGAGGTGGCTTTTCTCTGTCTGGAGGGAATACGCTTTGCCATCCGGATAGCCTGCATCTTCACCATACAGGTAATCTAGTTAGCACGCTAACACTGTATGTGTTCAAATGGTGTGTTTCCCAAATATTATTGTATTGTATTTCTTAATTTTTTTGGGCAGGGACAATGTACCACAACACATACATCCCAGAGTATAGGAAGTGATGCGTTGGACCACATTTGGCTGACAGCTCATTTACATTCACATTCGCCAGGCAGCTGAACATATAAACATGACCACATTATGTACAAACAGACATTTCAACTCATTGATCTTATAACATACAGACACTTTACGACAGAAATCAACACATTTCACATACATCATAGAAACAACATTTCTGTGGGACCTGATAATATTTGTACAACACCTATTAACAATAATAAAAACTGCACCGCCCAGTTATTATACCTATTTAGATTATACGGGTTTGTGTCTTTGTATGTCTCGGCATGATCTAAAACTTTATGGAGAGAGTAAAGCAGTACTGTCTTCTTCTCTCTCTCTCTCTCTCTCTCTCTCTCTCTCTCTCACACACAGCTGGAGCGGGATGCGTACATCCAGGCCCTGGCACGGTTCACCCTGCTCACAGCCAGCTCTGGCATCACTGAGATGAAGCAGAAGAACATCGACACCATCAAGACTCTCATCACCGTCGCCCACACAGACGGAAACTACCTGGGCACCTCCTGGCACGAGGTCTGGACCCGCTGCCCACTTTTCATCTCATTGTTCAGTCTAGTAATCAGTAGTAGCTGTTATAGTATCACTGTCAGTATTGCTGTCCTACGCTATATTGCATCATTTTGTCTCCATTTTGTTTATTTTGATATGGAACCGATGTGATAAATATGTTTCTCTGTCAACTAATTAAGGCTAATGAGTGGATATATCTGTGCAAATGAATGAATAAATAAGTGAATGTATGGGTGCCCCCCACCCCCCTACAGATAATGAAGTGTATCAGTCAGTTGGAGCTGGCCCAGCTGATCGGGACGGGGGTGAAGGCCAGGTACATCTCAGGAACGGTTCGGGGGAAAGAGGGCTTCATCACCAGCACCAAGGAGCAGAGCAACGATGAATACCTGGGCCTGGGTCAGTGCTTTTCACTTTAATACATGTTCTGCTTCTAAACTGGTTAAATAAACGGTAGTTAACAAGCAGGTGATGTGCTTGACTCTGGAGATGCTTGACTCTGGAGATGCTTGACTCTGGAGATGCTTGACTCTGGAGATGCTTGACTCTGGAGATGCTTGACTCTGGAGATGCTTGACTCTGGAGATGCTTGACTCTGGAGATGCTTGACTCTGGAGATGCTTGACTCTGGAGATGCTTGACTCTGGAGATGCTTGACTCTGGAGATGCTTGACTCTGGAGATGCTTGACTCTGGAGATGCTTGACTCTGGAGATGCTTGACTCTGGAGATGCTTGACTCTGGAGATGCTTGACTCTGGAGATGCTTGACTCTGGAGATGCTTGACTCTGGAGATGCTTGACTCTGGAGATGCTTGACTCTGGAGATGCTTGGTAATATGCTTGACTCTGGAGATGCTTGACTCTGGAGATGCTTGACTCTGGAGATGCTTGACTCTGGAGATGCTTGACTCTGGAGATGCTTGACTCTGGAGATGCTTGACTCTGGAGATGCTTGACTCTGGAGATGCTTGGTAATATGCTTGACTCTGGAGATGCTTGACTCTGGAGATGCTTGACTCTGGAGATGCTTGACTCTGGAGATGCTTGGTAATATGCTTGACTCTGGAGATGCTTGACTCTGGAGATGCTTGACTCTGGAGATGCTTGACTCTGGAGATGCTTGGTAATATGCTTGACTCTGGAGATGCTTGACTCTGGAGATGCTTGGTAATATGCTTGACTCTGGAGATGCTTGGTAATATGCTTGACTCTGGAGATGCTTGACTCTGGAGATGCTTGACTCTGGAGATGCTTGACTCTGGAGATGCTTGACTCTGGAGATGCTTGACTCTGGAGATGCTTGACTCTGGAGATGCTTGACTCTGGAGATGCTTGACTCTGGAGATGCTTGACTCTGGAGATGCTTGACTCTGGAGATGCTTGACTCTGGAGATGCTTGACTCTGGAGATGCTTGGTAATATGCTTGACTCTGGAGATGCTTGACTCTGGAGATGCTTGACTCTGGAGATGCTTGACTCTGGAGATGCTTGACTCTGGAGATGCTTGACTCTGGAGATGCTTGACTCTGGAGATGCTTGACTCTGGAGATGCTTGACTCTGGAGATGCTTGGTAATATGCTTGACTCTGGAGATGCTTGACTCTGGAGATGCTTGACTCTGGAGATGCTTGACTCTGGAGATGCTTGGTAATATGCTTGACTCTGGAGATGCTTGACTCTGGAGATGCTTGACTCTGGAGATGCTTGGTAATATGCTTGACTCTGGAGATGCTTGACTCTGGAGATGCTTGGTAATATGCTTGACTCTGGAGATGCTTGGTAATATGCTTGACTCTGGAGATGCTTGACTCTGGAGATGCTTGACTCTGGAGATGCTTGACTCTGGAGATGCTTGACTCTGGAGATGCTTGACTCTGGAGATGCTTGACTCTGGAGATGCTTGACTCTGGAGATGCTTGACTCTGGAGATGCTTGACTCTGGAGATGCTTGGTAATATGCTTGACTCTGGAGATGCTTGACTCTGGAGATGCTTGACTCTGGAGATGCTTGACTCTGGAGATGCTTGACTCTGGAGATGCTTGACTCTGGAGATGCTTGACTCTGGAGATGCTTGACTCTGGAGATGCTTGACTCTGGAGATGCTTGACTCTGGAGATGCTTGGTAATATGCTTGACTCTGGAGATGCTTGACTCTGGAGATGCTTGACTCTGGAGATGCTTGACTCTGGAGATGCTTGGTAATATGCTTGACTCTGGAGATGCTTGACTCTGGAGATGCTTGACTCTGGAGATGCTTGACTCTGGAGATGCTTGGTAATATGCTTGACTCTGGAGATGCTTGACTCTGGAGATGCTTGGTAATATGCTTGACTCTGGAGATGCTTGGTAATATGCTTGATGCTGGAGATGCTTGGTAACATGCTTGACTCTGGAGATGCTTGGTAACATGCTTGACTCTGGAGATGCTTGGTAATATGCTTGACTCTGGAGATGCTTGGTAACATGCTTGATGCTGGAGATGCTTGGTAACATGCTTGACTCTGGAGATGTGACTGACTGTCCTGTGGTCCACAGCAGGTGGGACAGTAGACCGGAAGCAGATCCTCAGTATCCAGGAGTCCATAGGAGAGACCAGCTCCCAGAGTGTGGTGGTGGCTGTAGACAGGTAGTTACTGTAGTAGTCTCTTATAGATCCTGCTGTATTACCACTGTTTGGTTTGGGGTCTTAACTCTGCCATTGTTCAATCATGTGAATAAATGTACTGTAAATGTTTTAAATATGATGGATTCTGTTCTTGCAGAATATTCACAGGTTCTACCAGACTGGATGGTAATGCAATTGGTGAGTGTTCTAAATTGGAACTGAATTCAATTACAGTATTTGATCATGTCCTTACCCGATGTGGATGTATTGGCATTGTACCATGGCAGTCCTGATGGTTGACTAACACTGGTTTCTCTGTGTTCTCAGTGGACTTTGTGCGCTGGTTGTGTGCTGTGTCTATGGATGAGCTGGCCTCGCCCACACACCCCCGCATGTTCAGCCTGCAGAAGATAGTGGAGATCTCCTACTACAACATGGGACGTATCAGACTGCAGTGGTCCAGGATCTGGGAGGTCATTGGAGACCACTTCAACAAGGTGGACATCTTGGGATGTATTTCTCTACTTAAAGCAAGGTTACACAACTCTGGTTGTCAGGGACAGCTGTTTCTTTCCCCCTCTGCATTAATTGATCAATTCATGTTGTTGGCTAGATCAGTGTTTCCCAACTCCAGTCCTCCAGTACCCCCTAACAGAACATGTTTTTGTTGTACCCCCCCGGACACGCATGCCTGACTCAACTTGCCAACTAATCATCAAGCCCTAAATGAGTTGAATCGGGTGTGTTTGTCCGGGGCTACAACAAACATGTGTTGTGTTAGGGGGTACTGGAGGACCGGAGTTGGGAAAACACTGGGCTTGAAAGTCCACACACCTGATTAACCAGGTGTTAATCAGTCGTTGTAACATTGCCCTCAGCAACACCTGACTTAAAGAATCTAATCTAAGGGCTTTAGTACTTCACTGATTTCTGCTGTGTTTCTGAAGTGCGGCATGTCTTATGTTTCTGACTGGGGTCTAGTTTATCAGAGAACACACAAAGTGATTTGGAGAGGACATTACCCTTACAAAAAAAGATTGCAGTTTTGAAACTGCAGTAAAAGTGCAGTAACTGCAGTCAACTGTGGTATTTTGGACGCAGTAATTGCAGAATAACTGCAGTGTACTGCAGTTATACTGCACTCTAACTGTAGTTACACTGCAAAATGACTGCAGGGATTGGGGTAGAGATGTTAAACTTCTTTCTGTCTATCTGTTCAGGTTGGATGTAACCCCAACGAGGACGTGGCTATCTTTGCTGTGGATTCTCTCCGGCAGCTGTCCATGAAGTTTCTAGAGAAGGGAGAGCTGGCGAACTTCAGGTTCCAGAAGGACTTTCTGAGGCCTTTCGAGCACATCATGAAAAAGAACAGGTAAAGAGGATGTTGCCTTAAACGTTATTCCTGATCGACTCCTGTGATTCAATCAGGTTCAAGCATTTCACTACACCTGCAATAACATCTGTTAAACACGTGTATGTGACCAATAACATCTGTTAAACACGTGTATGTGACCAATAACATCTGTTAAACACGTGTATGTGACCAATAACATCTGGTAAACACGTGTATGTGACCAATAACATCTGTTAAACACGTGTATGTGACCAATAACATCTGTTAAACACGTGTATGTGACCAATAACATCTGTTAAACACGTGTATGTGACCAATAACATCTGTTAAACACGTGTATGTGACCAATAACATCTGTTAAACACGTGTATGTGACCAATAACATCTGTTAAACACGTGTATGTGACCAATAACATCTGTTAAACACGTGTATGTGACCAATAACATCTGTTAAACACGTGTATGTGACCAATAACATCTGTTAAACACGTGTATGTGACCAATAACATTTGATTTGAGTGTGCAGGTGTTTAGCATAATTGCATGAATATGCTTGTGGTTGTGCTTGCTTAGGTGTGTTTATGGTGGTACATGTACACACAAGCTGGTTGCCTAGGCGCTTGGCTGTGGTAGTCTCGCGTCACAAGGTCGGTATTGTATTTTACCTCTGCGGTTCACATTTCAGCACCTATCTCGCTTAGCGCTGCAGTCAGCCAGTCTCCCTTATGGAAAAACACACATTAATTTTGCGTGATCACGTGAAGTGTTCCAAAAACACATGCGATTCTCCACATGTGAAATCTGGTCTTTCTGTAAGGGCTGAGTCACTGCTCTGTGTCACCCAGCTCTCTGAGGAGGAGCAAACAGACAGTCAGAACTAGGGCTGTGGCTGTCACGAAACTTTGTCAGTTGGTGATTGTCAAGCAAATAACTGGCGGTCTCACAGTAATTGACCGTTAATTAACAAACACATTTAGCATCTCCTGGCTTCCACGCACAGCCTACAAGCCACTGATGCAGACCTTTGGAACATCTACATTTTACAAAGTCTAATAAATCTATGTTATATAGCCTACACCATAATAAATCCATTATTTTAGACCGGTCTAAAGAAGCATGATATGAAGAAAATGTAGTCTATTTCAGAAGAACAGAATAGCATACTCTGAGTTGTCCTGATATGGCTATGCCTGTAACGATGTCTGCTGAGAGTCAGGAAGCAAGATCAGGGAGTGAATACATTAAACAGATAAATGAACAAAACAAGAAACACAAACAGTGCACCAATATGAAACAGGAGCAATGACGACTGGGGAAGAAACCAAAGGGAGTGACATATATAGGGCAGATAATCAAGGAGGTGATGGAGTCCAGGTGAGTGTCATTATGCGCCTAACGCTGATGACAGGTGTGCACCCTAACGAGCCGCCTGTTGACCTAGAGGCCGGAGAGGGAACACACGTGACTGCCAAATGGCTGTGGGCTACACTAGTTCATTTAGCATACAAGATTTGCATGGTATTCTTTTATAGTATGAAGAATACAATTGAACAAAGCTGAATAAAATATTAATATTTTCTCCAAAGGATTTGAGGGAGTGCGCACATGTGGCTATTCTGTGTTGTGCGGTTAACAAAGAAATAGGTATTCCTATATGCTTAATTTAGAGTTAATTTAACTTTAGTTGTTCTACAAATGTTGGACTATATGTTTTGATGTGTAATACATTGTTAGGCTGCATGATGAGACTAATGATGATTTGAAAAAAGTCGCTTGAAAGGCATGAGATCTGCTTTGTTTTTTGTACACACTTCATTAGTTTCTCATTCACAATTTGACAAGCACTTGATAAAGCCTTGAATTTCACGGCAGCATCCCCTTTGTGGCCGTAATGCACCCTAAACAAATCCATGCTTTTTGTGGCCAGTGGTGTCCTTCTCCCATCACGTGATCGGGTCTTTCTCACAGGCTACAAGTGAAGACAGACACATCGGGGACACAACTGCGCACGTCCTTATCCAATTCCGAAGTGCATTTTGAAGATATTGGAAGAACTGTCCACATTTACTTTTTGTCAGCCAACAAAATATGTAGGCCTAACAAACAGCAAAAGCACTAGCCTATGTCGATCTACTATCCCCCATTGTACAAAAGTTGACCTATTCTGTGCGAGAAATAAATATTTCCAACATAGTCTGGGGCAGTTGTGGGATGCAATATATCCCAAATTAATTAATACAACCACTAGCATCAAAAACACTTTTACGCAATGTGGCTGACGCAACAGATCAGAACATTTAGCTTAAAATGCTGATAAACTATTAGGCTATTTCTTCACATTATAAGGGCAGCAATGCGCAGATGCAGTAGCCTTTAAGCGTGAATGTTCCATTAGCTGAAAACACCATTATCAAAAGTGACTGCAAATGTGATTATGCATGTAATGCTTTTATTATAAAGGTGCATTTTATGGTGAAAATTATCTTCCCCAATCTTGAAACTCACTCGCTGCTTATGTATGCCAGTTAGGCTCTCAACCCCTTGTAAAGTGGATTAATGTGCTTAATTTTAAGAAGTTATTTGACCACTTTAGTTGTGATACAAACCTTATCAAAACATACAGGCCTATGGGCTAGGCTACATGAGGTGTGTGACTATGATTCGAAAAAGTCGCCAAAAAAAAGGGAGTTTCTTATGATGGGCATCATTCACAAGTGATAATATATAATCACAAGTGATAGGCTAATATTTTCACTCATCAGAATATTCTTGATTTAATCTTGTCATTACATATACTAAATAATATATATGTGTGAAATTTGTTTGGATTTAGAATGGACCATTATCATGCACCTGTTTCGAAGACATTTGCATTGATGTCAGAGTGATTAGAGGGACAATAGAGTGCTGAGTACCAGGCAGTTAGAAGGCTTTGTAGGCTACTAATGACCATCAGCAGCATCAGAGCTTGGAGAAGCCTAATTACCGTGACTAAACGGTCACGTGGAATTTGACTGCCATCATGACTCGTGACCGACGGTGTGGAGGTTATACGGTCACCGCAACATCCCTAGTCAGAACTAACCCGAGATGGAGATTGGGATTTTATATAATATCTCTTCTTGGTTTTGAACACGAGAATAGCACTCTGGCAACTAAATCAAAGACAACAGAGTTGAAGTTGTGACACAGATGCAGTTGATTCAAATTGGAGTTAAAAGCTGTTTTCATTGATGTGAAGGAGAACTACCAGTCCCAAATCCAACCACTGGCTTACTGTGAGAAGAGTGTTACAGCTCAGAGGAAGTGGCAGGGAGCCACGTAAAGCCATGGACGCCCTGTGGTGCTGTGTTCATTAGACTCAGCCAGTGTGTGAGAGTACTTTTGTGCAGAGGCTGGTCCTCTCTCATTCTTCAAAGCGCCCGGAAAAATAGACCAGCTCTTTGCTATGACAACAGTCGCCGTCGGAAACCAGTATGTCACAACATCCAAAAGGGGACAAATGAGAAGGGCTGAATAAAGGGCTGTAGCAGGGGTACTTGTACTTTGACTGCTACTGCACTATTGGTGATCCTCCTCATAGTCCAACTTTCTTTCACATACAGTATAACCCATATGTCCTCCTCCTGCTCCTCCAGATCTCCAACGATCAGGGACATGGTGGTGCGCTGTATAGCCCAGATGGTCAACTCACAGGCGGGGAACATCCGGTCGGGCTGGAAGAACATCTTCTCAGTGTTCCACCTGGCTGCCTCGGACCAGGACGAGAGCATCGTAGAGCTAGCATTCCAGACCACGGGGCACATCTCCAGTGAGTTACTAAGACACATACACACACCTCGGGCTAAGAACTGATCTTTCATATCTGATCTGTAGTGTCTCTATCTTATAATATGTTATTTTCAATATGATGGTTTCACTATTAGATTAATATTTAATCGTCAAGTTGTTTATTTTAGTATTTTTGATGACAGGGCCATGGAATGTAATTCTGATTGACAGATCAGTTAACTTTAGTCATCAGATTCCAATTTGATCCATTTCCTCTGATCTTCTTCTGTTCTTCTCTCAGCGAATGTATTTGAGAAGCACTTCCCAGCCACCATAGACTCCTTCCAGGATGCAGTCAAGTGTCTGTCTGAGTTCGCCTGCAACGCCTCCTTCCCGGACACCAGCATGGAGGCCATCCGCCTCATCCGACACTGCGCCAAATACGTCTCTGACAGGCCCCAGGTCAGTTACAAACAAACACTGGACTGGGTTTATTACCAGGTTTCATAGTTAAGACCTGAACCCAAATCAGTCATTGCTGAACATCAAATGGTACTGCCCATAGTTGTTCATGTTAGACCATGACTGGTCCCCAAACATTCATATTTTTCTTGTGACTTACCAGCTAAACATTGTAAGTCACTCTGGGTAACAGCATCTCCCAAATTAGAGATATATCTGTGTATATATTATTCCACCTAAAAGGAAGCGATTACCAAACCTTCCATAATAAAGCCATCACCTACAGAGAGATGAACCTGGAGAAGAGTCCCTTAAGCAAGCTGGTCCTGGGGCTCTGTTCACAAACACAAACAAACCCCACAGAGCCCCAGGACAGCAACACAATTAGACCCAAACAAATCATGAGAAAATAAAAAGATGATTACTTGACACATTGGAAAGAATTAACAAAAACAGAGGAAACTAGAATGCTATTTGGCCCTAAACAGAGAGTACACAGTGGCATAGTACCTGACTACTGTGACTGTATATATACAGTACCAGTCAAAAGTTTGGACACACCTACTCATTCCAGGGTTTTTCTTTATTTTTACTATTTTCTACATTGTAGAATAATAGTGAAGACATCAAAACTATGAAATAACACATATGGAATCATGTAGTAACCAGAAAAGTGTTTAACAAATCTAAATATATGTTATATTTGAGATTCTTCAAAGTAGCCACCCTTTGCCTTGATGACAGCTTTGCATATGAAAATGTACCATGTTAGAAAATATGGTGCTTACTGCCAGTGCTTTTCCCCAAGGTCTCTTGTCTATATGCTCCAGCCCCACTGTCTGCTTTATGTTTGTTTGTGTGGGGGTGGACAAGAGGAGAGGAGGGGATTAGGTGTGTGCACGTGTGCGTGCGTGTGTGGGCGCATGGGCAGTGGGGCAATTTCAGGGAAAGCCTCCAGTGAACCGTACATACGGCTTAGACCGTTAAAACGGTAGTGTTTGTCGGCATGTCCGTGTATGGGTGTGTCATCTCAGGGCATGGTGGTAAGCACTCCTGTTTTCTCTCTGGCAGGCGTTCAAAGACTATACCAGTGATGATATGAATGTAGCCCCAGAGGACCGGGTGTGGGTGAGGGGGTGGTTCCCCATCCTCTTTGAGCTGTCCTGCATCATCAACAGGTGTAAACTGGACGTCAGGACCAGGTGAGAAGAGTTTCAGTCCTGTGCCATCCTAGATGGGAAAATTAAGTCTGAACTGATGGTAAGGGTGTACTGTTGAGTAAATGTGTGTGTGTATCAGGGGTCTGACGGTGATGTTTGAGGTGATGAAGACCTATGGACACACCTTTGAGAAACACTGGTGGCAGGATCTGTTCAGGATCGTCTTCAGAATCTTTGACAACATGAAGCTGCCTGAGCAGCAAACTGAGGCAAGTCTCCACATCCCAAATACCCAACACCCATTCATCAAAGACCCAGCTTTATCTCCTGTGTAACCAACGCCTATTTCCATATGTACACCATTAGTTCCACAATTTACAGCACCAATCCCTGGGTACAACTAGTATCCAGTACCACTTGCTACAATGACTAGATTATGCCCAGAGGCACTGGTGTAACCGTTGTAACCCTTCTGTGGTGTTTTGGTCTGCCAGAAAGCAGAGTGGATGACAACCACCTGTAACCACGCACTTTACGCCATCTCTGACGTGTTCACGCAGTACTTTGAGTCTCTCAGTGACGTCCTGCTGGATGACATCCTGGCCCAGCTGTACTGGTGTGTTCAGCAAGGTGAGGACAGACAGCCACCTTCAGTCCTGGGCTTATACCGAGTACACCTCCATTCAGGCCTGGGTTTATACCGAGTACACCTCCATTCAGTCCTGGGTTTATACCGAGTACACCTCCATTCAGTCCTGGGTTTATACCGAGTACACCTCCATTCAGGCCTGGGTTTATACAGAGTACACCTCCATTCAGGCCTGGGTTTATACATAGTACACCTCCATTCAGGCCTGGGTTTATACCGAGTACACCTCCATTCAGGCCTGGGTTTATACAGAGTACACCTCCATTCAGGCCTGGGTTTATACCGAGTACACCTCCATTCAGGCCTGGGTTTATACCGAGTACACCTCCATTCAGTCCTGGGTTTATACCGAGTACACCTCCATTCAGGCCTGGGTTTATACAGAGTACACCTCCATTCAGGCCTGGGTTTATACCGAGTACACCTCCATTCAGGCCTGGGTTTATACCGAGTACACCTCCATTCAGGCCTGGGTTTATACCGAGTACACCTCCATTCAGGCCTGGGTTTATACCGAGTACACCTCCATTCAGGCCTGGGTTTATACCGAATACACCTCCATTCAGGCCTGGGTTTATACCGAGTACACCTCCATTCAGGCCTGGGTTTATACCGAGTACACCTCCATTCAGGCCTGGGTTTATACCGAATACACCTCCATTCAGGCCTGGGTTTATACCGAATACACCTCCATTCAGGCCTGGGTTTATACCGAGTACACCTCCATTCAGGCCTGGGTTTATACCGAGTACACCTCCATTCAGGCCTGGGTTTATACCGAGTACACCTCCATTCAGGCCTGGGTTTATACCGAGTACACCTCCATTCAGGCCTGGGTTTATACCGAGTACACCTCCATTCAGGCCTGGGTTTATACCGAGTACACCTCCATTCAGGCCTGGGTTTATACCGAGTACACCTCCATTCAGGCCTGGGTTTATACCGAGTACACCTCCATTCAGGCCTGGGTTTATACCGAGTACACCTCCATTCAGGCCTGGGTTTATACCGAGTACACCTCCATTCAGGCCTGGGTTTATACCGAGTACACCTCCATTCAGGCCTGGGTTTATACCGAGTACACCTCCATTCAGGCCTGGGTTTATACCGAGTACACCTCCATTCAGGCCTGGGTTTATACCGAGTACACCTCCATTCAGGCCTGGGTTTACCTCCATCCCTCTTTCTTGGTTAATATTTCCTCTCCTTTTTGGTAGACTGGATAAGAAGGAGGTAGAGAGTATAGATAGAGAGTGTAGTGAAATAGCAGTAGGAGGGATTGGAACCCATGTTGCAGCGGTATATGTGATCCAGATGCGTATGGACTGCTAAACCAGCGTAGGGAACTATTTCCTCTTCTGTTCAATCCCCACCCCTCCCTTTCTTCCCTCTCTTTCTTCCCTCTCTTCTGTTCTCCTTCTCTCTCAACATTAATTGACTCTTCTTTCTCCCTCCCTCACTTATTCTCTCCACTCTCTCTTTTCTTGACTCCTCCTCTCCCTCTTGGCCTAGATAATGAGCAGTTGGCCCGGTCAGGCACCAACTGTCTGGAGAACGTGGTCATCCTGAATGGAGAGAAGTTTACTCCGGAGACCTGGGACAAGACCTGTAACTGCATGCTGGACATCTTCAAGACCACCATCCCACATGCGTAAAATACTGATGCAGGCTTTATTCATATCGCTGAGATTCATCTGGGAATATTGTCTGTGATGATTGTGTTATTGATGACCATAGTGATAGTAAACATGGAGAGCACTGAGACAGTCATTTTAATTTTTTTATATTTTTATTTTATTTTCCTTTATTTAACTAGGCGAGTCAGTTAAGAACAAATTCTTATTTTCAATGACGGCCTAGGAACAGTGGGTTAACTGTTCAGGAGATTCAATCTTGCAATCCTTTCGGTTACTAGTGCAACGCTCTAACCACAAGGCTACCTGCCGCCCCAGTATAAACTTCATATGAAGAAACATCCAATAAGAAGGGACGGGAGATGTGGTATTTAATGGCCGTGGTCACTTCTACCATTGTTTAGTTAACAGAGTGATATCATACTGTCTGTGTATGGTAATGTATGGTATAACACTGTCATGCTGTGTAAAAGTAGAGTAGCACTGTCCTGTCACATATCGTACCTCTCTGCCCTCTTGTCAGGCTGTTGACATGGAGACCAGCAGGAGCAGAGGGAGATCCCATGACACCACAGGACATATCAGACAGACAGCTGGTATGTTTCAAACCCTGACTGTACTGTAGGTCTTCCAGTCAGTCTGGTGTATCTCTTATGCCAGATTAGACCGTACAGCAACATAACCCAGTACCATGCAGACAAAATAACTTCTGCCCATGTGCCCTCAGGACTCAATTTCCCAGAAGTCCGTGGACATCCAGTCCCATTCCGAGGACCAGCATTCCATCAACAGCGCAGAGAGGGTTGCCATGGAGACCCGGCGGCAGAGTCAGTACAGCACAGGCATTTATGAGGATGGCCCCAGAAACAGGACCCCTATAAGTTAGTGTGTCTCTCACTTTTACGCCTTGTACAACTGGAGTGTTTTTCAACCTTATGCTCATTATTTGTGTGCGTGTGCGTGTGTGTGTGTTCCACAGAGATCCAGGAGCAGAGGTTATTCTCAGCCTTGCTCATTAAGTGTGTGGTGCAGTTGGAGCTGATCCAGACCATAGACAACATGGTCTTCTTCCCTGCGACCAGCAGGAAGGAAGACGCTGAGAACCTGGCTGCTGCACAGGTAACGGCTCACTCCCTATGTGGAGGATGAGAGGCATCACTGGTTCAGAACTTTGGGGAAGGTCACATTTCTTGCTAAAATGTTTGTTCTTGCTGAATTAATTTTCAGTAGTTTGGCTAGATGGACTGATCATTGAAAATGTTAAATGTATCTACTTCAGCGTTTCCCGGGCCTGGGCCTAAGGGCTGCACGTTTAGGTGTTTGTCCCAGCACTACACAGCTGATTCAAATAATCAACTCATCATCAAGCTTTGATTATTTGAGTCGTGCTAGGGCAAAAACCAAAACGTGCAGCCCTTGGGGTCCCCAGGACCAAGTTTGGGAAACGCTGATCTACTATATGTTCTTATTGTAGTAGTTGTTAAGGAAGGAGGAATCTATTGACAACAAAGAAGTGAGAAGGCTCTGTATGTGTTTGGTTGTGTTTGGTTGTTTAATGGTTGTGTATGTATGTGTTGGTCCTCTCCAGAGAGATTCTCTGGACGCAGCAGACATACTAGTGGATACCCAGGACCAGGGAATGTACCGCTACCTGACCTCAGAACAGCTGTTCAAGCTGCTGGACTGTCTGCTGGAGTCCCACCGCTTCGCCAAAGCCTTCAACGCCAACAACGAGCAGAGGACCACTCTCTGGAAGGCAGGTGGGTCACTGCACCAGAACAGAGGCGGTTATACCAGCGTCCATCTATGGCTCTGCAGTGCACCACCCGAGGAATCTGCTAGAATGATATGAAGTAGAAGAGTGATGTTATGAATCTCAAATGGAATTCTTTGAACAATTGGCACAATGTCCCCCGTTTGTACTCCCTTATGGTGATGGGCCTCTCTGTGACTGTAACGGGCAGTAACCACTCTCTCTCTGTCTGTTCCAGGTTTTAAAGGGAAGTCAAAGCCCAATCTGCTGAAGCAGGAGACCAGCAGTCTGGCGTGTGGCCTGAGGATCCTGTTCCGGATGTACACTGACGACAGCCGTCAGACTGCCTGGGAGGAGGTCCAGAGACGGCTGCTCAAGTAAGGAAGGACCGCCACGCCTCACCACCATATCACTGAATGGCGCCTGTCAAACTATACAAATGCACTCTGCAGTTCTTTTCTACTGCTTCCTGCTGTTGTTCTGCTCCTCTCCCTCTCACTAACGAGCCTTTCACCATGTCACGACAATCCCTGATCATCCTCTCACTGCACACACAAACCTCCCTCATGGAGCTGTGTGTGATGGGGGGGAATTACTGTATTTTCACATATGTCTGAAGGATGCCCAGAATGTGCTCTCGATTTACAAAAATATTTTATAACTAATTTGCTGCTTTGTTGTGGGTGGAACTCTCTGCAAACATCACTTTTATTGAAATCCTATAAATGGAACGTCTGGAGTATTTAAGAACCAGGCAGCAGGCAGCTATCTACCAGAATAAACAACTTTCATAATTTTTCATGAGGGGGAGCAAGGGCATGTCAGACGCCTGTTATTTATGAAGGGCTGCTGGGAGAGGGCAGGCTGCTGGGAGAGGACAGGCTGCTGGGAGAGGGCAGGCTGCTGGGAGAGGGCAGGCTGCTGGGAGAGGGCAGGCTGCTGGGAGAGGACAGGCTGCTGGGAGAGGACAGGCTGCTGGGAGAGGACAGGCTGCTGGGAGAGGGCAGGCTGCTGGGAGAGGACAGGCTGCTGGGAGAGGACAGGCTGCTGGGAGAGGGCAGGCTGCTGGGAGAGGGCAGGCTGCTGGGAGAGGACAGGCTGCTGGGAGAGGGCAGGCATTGATCAGTCCATGTCATTAGAGGGGAGCAGGGTTGAATGGGGGGGTGTGGACACGCATCTCAATACGACACCGGTGCTCTGTCCTGACCCTGACCACAGCTGTCCGAGGGACTGAGACAGAGTCACGCCTCTGTTTACTAGGGAATAGAGAAGTCAGTCGCCGACGCAAAATGGAATTATCCACCAAAGCGAGAGGGGAAACAAAATAAATTGGTCCTGAAAGAGAATGACTGAGTCAGATTGTGTTGATGTATCGCCAACAGTCGATGACTCCCACTCTCTCCACTCATTTAGACAGCCTGTCTAAATGTGACAGCTAACTGAAATGTCTGGAATGGATAGTGGGTATTGTATATGGATCCACAAACAGACAGGATGCCGCTGTTATTACCGAGTCAACACAGTTGTCATCGCCTTGTCTCTTTTAGAGGATAACCAAGTAGCTATCATCTTGTCTCTTTCCGATTCACTTTGTATTAAAGGCAGTGTCTAGATTAGCAGGAAACTCTTAGGTTGTCGGTCTCTGTGCATTCGTGTGTGAGGGGGAGAGAGAGAAAGAAGGGGGGAGAGAGCCGGAGAGGGAGAAAGGGAACACTCACTGGATTGTACTGTCACAAAGATGCGCAGCAAACTGACACACACCACACAACATAACATGGCATGCTATAGGAGACTGCAGCAGCAAACTGACACACCACACAACATAGCAGGGCATGCTAGAGGAGACTGCAGCAGCAAACTGACACACCACACAACATAGCAGGGCATGCTAGAGGAGACTGCAGCAGCAAACTGACACACCACACAACATAGCAGGGCATGCTAGAGGAGACTGCAGCAGCAAACTGACACACACCACACAACATAACAGGGCATGCTAGAGGAGACTGCAGCAGCAAACTGACACACCACACAACATAGCAGGGCATGCTAGAGGAGACTGCAGCAGCAAACTGACACACCACACAACATAGCAGGGCATGCTAGAGGAGACTGCAGCAGCAAACTGACATACCACACAACATAGCAGGGCATGCTAGAGGAGACTGCAGCAGCAAACTGACACACACCACACAACATAACAGGGCATGCTAGAGGAGACTGCAGCAGCAAACTGACATACCACACAACATAGCAGGGCATGCTAGAGGAGACTGCAGCAGCAAACTGACACACACCACACAACATAACAGGGCATGCTAGAGGAGACTGCAGCAGCAAACTGACATACCACACAACATAACAGGGCATGCTAGAGGAGACTGCAGCAGCAAACTGACACACCACACAACATAACAGGGCATGCTAGAGGAGACTGCAGCAGCAAACTGACATACCACACAACATAGCAGGGCATGCTAGAGGAGACTGCAGCAGCAAACTGACATACCACACAACATAGCAGGGCATGCTAGAGGAGACTGCAGCAGCAAACTGACATACCACACAACATAACATGGCATGCTAGAGGAGACTGCAGCAGCAAACTGACATACCACACAACATAGCAGGGCATGCTAGAGGAGACTGCAGCAGCAAACTGACATACCACACAACATAGCAGGGCATGCTAGAGGAGACTGCAGCAGCAAACTGACACACCACACAACATAGCAGGGCATGCTAGAGGAGACTGCAGCAGCAAACTGACATACCACACAACATAGCAGGGCATGCTAGAGGAGACTGCAGCAGCAAACTGACATACCACACAACATAGCAGGGCATGCTAGAGGAGACTGCAGCAGCAAACTGACATACCACACAACATAGCAGGGCATGCTAGAGGAGACTGCAGCAGCACTGCAGGGTTGATTATGGCAGTGTTCTAAAAGAACTAAACAGATTTGGGAGGTGACTAGGTCATGGAGTGTAGGGGAACTGGAAGATGGGAAAGAGAGGAGGAGGAGGTGGAGGGATGAAGGGCTGGCAGATGGCGGTTCTGAGGAAAGGTCCAGGGTGAGGGCTAGAGGACAGAGGGAAATGCTGAGGTCATGGCTGCTCCTCTCCCTGTGGCTGGTGTAGAGTCAACCCGTCAAATAATTTCACATTGGCAGTGAAATAAGTCTTGGCGCTAATTAATTAGTGAATCGCATCTTAATTCTGTGTCACTGAACAGTTTTCATATGGCTAATGAGTCATGTTATCATGATCTCTCCCTATTTCCCTCTAGTGTGTGCAGTGAGGCAGTAGCCTACTTCCTGACTCTAACATCAGAGAGCCACAGAGAAGCCTGGACCAACCTGCTCCTCCTCTTCCTCACCAAGGTCCTGAAGATCAGTGACGACAGGGTAAGGATCTCAACCATTAACAACATTGACAGGCCATTGTCAGTGACATGTTCAAGGAGAACTAACCCTGTCTTTGTATGGATATCAATCTGTATGTAGATGTTTTGTCTCTCTCTCTTGGTCCCCAGTTCAAGGCCCATGCGTCCAGGTACTACCTTCTGCTGTGTGAGATCATGCAGATTGATCTTATCCCAGAACTGCGGTCCGTGCTGCGCAAGTTCTACCTACGCATCGGGATCGTGTTCCAGATCGCCCAGCTGCCTGACACCTCCCAGCCGGAACAAGAACCATTGCCAGAACCAGGGCTGGAAGTTGAGGTGGAGAGAGGGGAGGTGGCTGGAGAGGAAGCCCAGTGATGTTGCACTTGTAGCGGGCTAGCACCGAGACCTCTGGATAGGGAACTCTGGAAGTCCTTGCCTTGGGTTTGTCTACAAACCCTTTAGGACTATGGTCTCCCATCCCCCAGGGTACTACAAGGGGTGCATCTGACCAGACTTCACCCCCTCTGGATTTGGCAGTTACCCAGAATCCCCCACTAACGGTACAGGAAACTGCCAGGGATCTCTACTGTGAACCTGACTGGTCATGTGACAGGAAATGCCCCCTCTCATTTCAGAGTAGGTTGAAGTTGCCCCTAGAAACTGATCGAAGGCCAGTTTTTGCATCCCCTTATGGTTAAGGTTAGGATATTGTGAGGTCAAGCTGATCTTAGATCCTATGGGCAACTTCTACCCGAAGCCCCTCATATCACTGGAAGAATGGCTTGGCATTGTGTGAAGATCTAATTCTCCAATTCTACTGACGACTGCAGAATAACTATGATTATACAATTGGCCTACCCACCTTTCTGACTCAGAAGAGTCAAATATATTTCAAAAGGTACTGCTTCTTGACATGACTGTATCCTTACAAGCTACTCTTGAGAATGAAATGGCTACACGTACATCATGCAATGCAAATGACAAATATTCAGTAATGTGAAACGTGACATTTCTTACTCAATAATAATTCTGATATTTTCCTGGCTGCACCACTGATGGCTAACGTTAACACCAATAGCCCTGTGGATTAAAAATGAACTACAGAAACGGCGCTTTGTAATGTAATCTCATAACACTGGATTTTATTTAGTTAAATTTTTTTCTGTATTCTGCTGCACTTGATCTTTTTATTGAAGATTTTTGCGATTATTTATTTTGACTGAACCATCTGTCCTGCAGTTTGTAATTGAATGACGACACGGCAGAAAGTTATTCCATTTGATATGTTCTGAGACTTTTTAACTGATAGTCGATAACTGGGACTCCTAAAACTGGAAAAAAGGAGAGCAACTAGGGGCCCGTTCAGGAGGTTCCAACGTTCAAGATAGAAATGTATTGTGTAGATATGATTGTCATATACTACAAGGAATTATCAGCTCTATATACAACATTTCTATCTGCAATGCTTCTGAATAGGCCGCTGGTGTGAGGTGCTTCTGGATCACTGGTCTGTTTCCATGTTTCAAGTTAGTTTCCACTGTGTACAAATTTGAATAAATTCATAATATATTTAATTTCCTTTTTCTTTTGTTTGGGGACATGCTGTATGTATAGAGTAAATTAAGAATAATGTTAACTGTGCTTTAAAAGAAGACTTGTGAATGGGACGCATTCCTTGCTCACAGATGTAGGAAACAAAATGTATATGGTACAGCAATGTACAGTTTTCTATGTTGAAAAAAAAGACTTCTGTACAACTTTCTGTACAAAACTGGTCATCATCCGACATTTTAATCAGGTTATAGGTCAATAAAGTTTTTGAACTTGATTTGTTCGGCCATTTTGATTTGATTGGACTATATGGGTCGTTCCACCAATTCCATGCCTTTTTAAGAAGTGTGACTTGGTCCACCCCCCAAAAAAATGTTCCATCTAATTTTAACATTCTGTCAAATAGCACATGTTAAACTTCATAAAAAAACAAGTATTCCCATCTCAAGAGGTTAAATAAGTGCATATAAAGTAACAGGGTTGATGATTTAATCTTCAAACTGTCATCCTTGATGACTTTAAATGTGTTATCCACGTGTGGTTGTATTGTCAAATAATCTCTTAATCCCTTCGTGAACAGGGGAATGGATGCTTGTGTGCAACAGGGAGTGGCAATTGAATGCAAGAAAAATAGGAACTTGCTGGGTAACAGGGTTGACGTCATGCGCGACCCGCTCAGTTTTCCAACACAAAACAGCCATGATTTGACTAATGTTCAATGTCACTTTCGAAAACAGTAGTTAAGGAATAGTTTTACCATATTAAAACTAGAGTTCACATAACAGGGTTGACCTTAAAATGAGGGACAGATGTATGATGGTGAAATCTTGGGATTAAGTGGGTTGACAGAGGGACATGTCCATCTGCTGAATTTATTACAGAATTATTCAACCCTGCATGTGGTCTATATTAAAAGGGCACTTCATTTAATATAACAGGCTTTTAAAATGTAATATTGGTTCACAATTTCTACTTAAAATATCAAAGGGACACAAAAGACACTCGTCGTGGAACGACCCATATGAGTCTAACTCACGAGGAAAGGACTAAGCTTCAAGGACCAGCCTGGACAAAGGCAAGATTATTAAAATAATTTATTTTTAAAACCCTAAATCTTTCTATATATATATATAATCACATCTTTACTTGATACAAACATTTCAACATCAGATTCACGTTTTAAATATACATTAATTTTGCCAAAGTACATTCAAAAGATTGGCAGACCAGAGCCTAGCCATCATCCATACCGTAGCCCTACTGCAGTATCTCTGAGTGGTGCAGCTCAGGAATTCTTCACTGTCTACTGGCTTCACTCTGAGCAGAGCAGACACTCACTGATGCTGCTTGCTCCTCCTCACTACATGGAGCCGTTGTAGCTGGAGTACCAGTCTCTTCAGCTAACATTCCACTCCTTGCCAAAGAGACTGGCCATTCGGCAATCTTCAAATATGAACATTATATCATCATTAATGAGCTCAGATGATTTGTCCTGATTTTCTAAGCCTCACAGCTATCCTCCAATCACAATGTTTAATGCAAATTAGACTGATAGGAAAACTTCATTCATACATTCGATTGGAAACATTGGGCTTTCTGACGTAACATGTCATTGTAAACAAACATTGGGCTTTCTGACGTAATATGTCATTGTAAACAAACATTGGGCGCTGGGAGAACAGAGGATTTACGTTTATTTCATGTTTACCACCAGCCAATGTGATCGCGTCACACCAGAGAAGCTCTCGCCATTCAAACTTCCCCAGCAGTTCATTGTGAACGCTGTAGCCTATTTCATATCCAGCAAGCAAGAGCAAGGCACTTCTTTCCTCAAATATTTATATATTATTTTGAGCAACACAAAATATATTTTCTATTTCTCAAAATAAGTGACCAAACTATTGTATATTGCTACTGCTGGGACATTGGGCTAGGCTACTGGTTCAAGAGCTATAAAAGGAATACAGAGGATGGAAGAGGGCCCAGTGGAGATGAATGATGCATGAATTGCGCAAGAAGGGAACAGTGAAGACAGATGTGTAAATTTGAAATGAATCCATAGGCTGAGCTATTAATCCACCAATTTTAATTCTATATGGCGTCAAATTTGCACGCACCTCATGTTCCAGAACGTTGTCATGGAAAATATTCATGTTTCCAACTGCGCTGTAAATCCGGCTGCATATTGAACGTTGAGATTGCCCAAAAGGCCAGTCTCTTTGGCAATGACAAGGAGTGGCAAGGAGTGGAATGTTAGCTAGAGACTGGTACCCAGGCTAAAGCCGTTGTATACAGAGACTGAAATATCTCTGCTACTACCGCTCTCATCTCCATTCAGCCCCCAGAGGAGACGTCTTAATAGATTCAAAATGGATACACATAAGCTACATTCATATTTTTTTTTCGGAGTAAAAAGCACAAACATGATGTTTTTTTGCGCTCATCTGATCCCGAGACAGAAATAGCCCATGTAGGTATCGACTGCATATAGAAAATACACCTCTTTGGCTTTGAAATCAAGGGCACAGACTTTAGTCAGAAGTAGTGCACTAGAAAGGGATCCTATGTGTAGATGAGAGGTCAACAGACCTAAAAAGGTCACAGGTCATCCATGGTAGGTGGAGGGCCCATCCCCGTCCAGGATGTCTCTAGTAACCGGCCTCTCTCTCCGGTTCTGACCAGTCCCTAACCGCTTCAGCGGGTCTGATGTGCCAGGCCGCAGCCAGGGCTCCGTGGCAACCGTCTCCACAGACACACGCCTGTCCGGGTGGTATGGGGTGGACCGCAGCGAGAGGTGGTCCCCTTCGTCGGCTGACAGCCCTCCTGGAGACCAGAGAGCCTTGTCATTCACACAGAAAGACACCTGATGGCCCAATCCTAACGTGAGATACCTAGATCTGCATTTATCATGTAATTTATTTTAGAAAGGAATCTACCAAAAAGCCTCTATTGTTGCAGCAGTGAATGATTTGCAGTTCTTGGTGCATTAAGGATGAGGACAACCTTGTCCTCTCCCTCTATTCAGTTATATATAGAGCGCAGGAGGCTGCTGAGGGGAGGACACTCATAATAATGATAGCTGGAATGGAGTGAATTAAATGGTATTAAACACATGGAAACTGTGTATTTGATGTGTTCGATACCATTGTATTCATTCCGTTCCAGCCATTACTATGAGCCCATCCAATTAAGGTGCAACCAGCCGCCTGTGATCTATAGCTATGCCATCATGGAACGCTCTGCCACTAGAGGTTACTGTATGACAGTGCCTCTCCTCTTTCTAAAGATCTAGTTTAACTATACTGTATATATATATATATATATATATATATATATATATATATATACACACACAGTACCAGTCAAAAGTTGACACACCTACTCAATCAAGGGTTTTTCTTTATTTTCTACATTGTAAAATAATAGTGAAGCCATCGAAACTATGAAGTAACACATATGGGATCATGAAGTAACCAAAAAAGTACTAAATAAATTTGACCAAGAAGGAGAGTGATGGAGTGCTGCATCAGAGGACCTGGCCTCCACCCAATTGAGATGGTTTGGGATAAGTTGGACCGCAGAGTGAAGGAAAAGCAGCCAACAAGTGCTCAACATAAGTGGGAACTCCTTCAAGACTGTTGGAAAAGCATTCCTCATGAAGCTGGTTGAGAGAATGCCAAGAAAGTACAAGCTGTCATCAAGGCAAATGGTGGCTACTTTGAAGAATCTCAAATGTAAAATATGATTTGTTTAACACTTTTTTGGTTACTACATGATTCCATGTGTTATTTCATAGTTTGTCTTCACTATTATTTTACAATGTAGAAAATAGTAAAAATAAAGAAAAACCCTGGAATGAGTAGGTGTATCCAAATGTTTGACTCGTAGTGTATATGAATAGTAGTTTTGTTGTCTCTTGGCGTCTTTCCAATATATAAATATTTTTATTTGGGCTCCCGAGTGGCGCAGCGGTTTAAGGCACTGCATCTCAGTGCAAGAGGCGTCACTGCAGTCCCTGGTTCGAATCCAGGCTGCATCACATCCGGCCGTGATTAGGAGTCTCATATGGCGGCGCACAACTGGCCCAGCGTCGCCCGGGTTTGGCCGGGGTAGGCCGTCATTGTAAATAAGAATTTGTTCTTAACTGACTTCCCTAGTTAAATAAAGGTTAAATAATTATATATTTTTTAAATGTAGAATTGAATGTCCTTGTCTATAACTGTTCTGTACTTTAATGTAATAAAGTAAACCACAAAGACATGTGATGTCAGAGGTCATATGTCACTCCCTGTCGCTCTCACCTGATCTCCAGTCGTGGTCGTTGAAGTCATCCAGTCTGCGGATGCGTCTCTGGTTGCGGTCCTTAACCCCCTCAAGGTTCAGGCTGGCCACAGAGAATAGAGACTGGGCATCCGGTTGGCCCTCGTCATCCCTCTGACCACTGGGAGTCACCATGTCCTGGACCACAACATGGAAACATCACAACATCTCTCAGTACAGCAGGTTACTAAAGACTGCAGAGAGAATATACACTTGTCCATGACACAAACTGTTCACATCCCTCTTGTTAGCGGAGAGCACATTTTGCAGGTCTTATGTGATATCTGAGTGACTCAACAAAATCGATGGGCTAAAAAATGTTAGCTAACATGGGCTAGTTGATAAACTGGACATTTCTGCAATGACTGACATGAAGAGGAAAACTGCTGCTGCACTCCCCAGCTTGAACGAGTTGAAAGCCTGATCGTGTTCCTTCCGCCCAGAACATGTGTTTGTTCATCTCCCCTTATCTTCTAATTCTAAAACCTAGAAAAGAGGGACGGTTGTGTATTATCTTCACTAGAATCCTTTCCCCAAAGCCTGTCTCAAATGGACTCATTAAAGAGCTGTTGAAGTGGCACTAATTATGTAATGAGGACTCTTCTGAAGCTACAGGCCTTTCTTTCACTCCTCTGGAATAGACTCTTACATCCTCAAAGTCTCTTCTCCTGGCGGGCCTCCTGCTCTCCCTCTCCTGGGCTGAGGGCTGTCTGGACCTCAGGTTAACCTGGGCTTGCGTTGGGGATGGGGACCCTGTGTCACCATTGGGGTAATCTGAGGACACGGCACAGTAACACATTCACAAACAAGCAAGGTTAGATGACTGAATTGCTATTACTCCAAGTCTCTTTAAAATGAACATGCTACAGCAGTGGTAAAAATATGAAGTGAGGGCAATATTTGGGGGTTAACACTATAGCAGCTGCAGCACATTCCCTTCCTACCTTCCTCTCTCAGTCCGGTCTTGCTAAACCCACCATGCAGCTGGCACAGGCTCTCTGCCCTCTCGCAGGACTGGCACCAGCTGTGTAGGTGCCATTGGCTTCACATGTGCCGTGTTGGCACTGGCAGCTACCCAGATCGTGCACAATGCCCCTCCCCTCAATTGGCTGTATGTGTGTGTGTGTTCATCCCATATCCACTTCATTGTAATACTGTACCCCAATGTATCACTATTAATTTCTTTCCAGTAAGCACATCCTCAGGAGAATATTTGTTCGGTCACCGACAACACCAGGCCACACCTCCTCTAAAAAAACAGGCTGTATGCCCAGCAGGCTCACCAATAAAAACAGGCTGTATGCCCAGCAGGCTCACCAATAAAAACAGGCTGTATGCCCAGCAGGCTCACCAATAAAAGCGCTCTCTGACTCCAATAAACAGACTCTCTGGTGGTCTTGGCCTGGCTTCTCCCTCTGACAGGATAGACACAGAATAACAGCCAGTCAGACACCCAGAAAAACCTCAGTCTGGACCAAGTCAGACATGAGTTTCCCCAGCCAGGAGCGGCCAGAGGAAGCTGGCTCAGATGTAACAAGAGAACAGTGAACTCACAGGATGATAACGAGGCTGACGCTCCACATACGGCTCAAAGAAGTCTGTCAGGATGGGAGAGACGCATTAAGAACAGTGTGTGTGTGTGTCTCTCTCTCTGTCTCTCTCTGTCTGTGCGTGCGTGCGTGCGAGACTGACCTGACTCTTCTCCTCTCCTCATGTTCCTGATCCTGCGTTGTTGCTCCCTGAGCAGAGCCTGCTGCTGGATGTCCAGACTGTGTTCATCACTGGGGGGGTCGGGGTACACATGATGCACCTCCTCACGAGATGCGCTGTCTATAACACACACACACACAGTTTAGTCCAGTTTAGTCCCTGCCTTCAGGTTTACCACCTCCTCACGAGATGCACTGTCTATAACACACACACAGTTTAGTCCAGCTTAGTCCCTGCCTTCAGGATTACCACCTCCTCACGAAATGCACTGTCTATAACACACACACACATAGTTTAGTCCAGCTTAGTCCCTGCCTTCAGGATTACCACCTCCTCACGAGATGCGCTGTCTATAACACACACACACACAGTTTAGTCCCTGCCTTCAGGATTACCACCTCCTCACGAGATGCACTGTCTATAACACACACACACAGTTTAGTCCAGCTTGGTCCCTGCCTTCAGGATTACCACCTCCTCACCATGACACAGATGTCAGGCAGTGCAGCGGTGGTCATGTGTACGGATGCAGCACTAATGGTGGATGCAGATTAGCCTATCACAGTGGATTTCCTCCCACACCAGCCAATCGGAGGGACTCTCTCTGGCCAGTGTCCACTATGATGAGAAGCTAAGCTCTGTATTACAGTATAGGCTCAGCTGCGGCCAATATTAAACTGATAGTCGACCTCTAATGGAAAACATCCTTTGTCCTCAACCCCTCCATCAGTCTACACTGAGTGTAAAAACACATTAGGAACTTTAGGAGCTCTTTCCATGACAGACTGACCAGGTGAAAGCTATAACCTCTTATTGATGTCACTAAATCCACTTCAAATCAGTGTAGATGGAAGGGAGGAGACAGGTTAAAGAAGGATTTTTAAGCCTTGAGACAATTGAGACATGGATTCTGTATGTGCGCCATTCAGAGGGTGAATGGGCAAGACAAAATATTTAAGTGCCTTTGAACGGGCTATGATAAATAGTAGGTGCCAGGTGCACCGGTTTGAGTGTCAAGAACTGCAACGCTGCTAGGTTTTTCACACTCAACAGTTTCCCATGTGTTTCAAGAATGATCCAGCCCCCAGCCAACAAGCATAGAAGTCAACATGGGCCAGCATGCCCTGACAAATCAAGGCTGTTCTGAGGGTAAAAGGGTGTGCAACTCAATAATACGAAGGTGTTCGTAATGTTTTGTACACTCGGTGTATACACTGAGGCAGTGCCATGGGGACTCAGCTACTCTGCAGTCTAGACACTGAGCAGTGAGCTGCAGATGGACTGTAAGGAACATAATTGTTGTGTCAAGACATGACAACCATACTTGAGCATGACTGTACCCCAACTTCTCCGCAAAAGGGAGAGGAAGACATAGGCCGGCTCTGAGGTAGGCCTCTGGAGAGCTATAGTACTGGAGGCAAGAGACGTTCAGCTCACACACAACAGCAATGTGTTTCCACTCACTGGAGTATACACACACTGACAGACTTGCCATTAGGCAGAGGAGGCAATTGCCTCAGGCCTCGAATCAAGGTGCCTCGTAAGCTGGGCATATTCTTTTTTTTATATACAAATAAGAAGAAATCTACCATGCTCCACTTGAGGCATAATAAATAAATAATAAAAACAAATCCCCACCCAAATCGGTCTGTTTAAGCTAGAGATGTCTGTATTTTTGTTGACCTTCCGCATCTGAGGTAGAAGGTGGCCGAGCTACAGCGGTGTTTTTTTTTTTTTTTTTCTTTTTTTTTGGGGGGTGGATCAGCTTAATATTGCGGAAAGAATGTTGCTTCCAATGTAATTGTCTGCATCATTTCCAATCCCCCATATTTTTTTGGGTAAATATATATATCCATTCACGTATGCATACATATACACATATATACATACACATACCTACATAGACATACATACTTTTTTAAAGAGTATACCTTTATTATTATTCCCCGCAAACCCTACCACCGATCCCCCAATTGGAGTAAACTGATAAACATTTCTGTTTTTACCTTCAATTTATACATCTTATACACATTTTACAGACACAGTCTACTTTATAATAGTTCTCTCTTGTTTGTTCTTAGTCCTTCCTCTATTTCTGTTGTCCATCCAGTTTGATTTCCACTTGTAACTGTGCTATTTCACAATAGCTCCGCACCTATACACATTTCACAGATCCCGTATGCCCTACATTGTTTATCTTGTTATTAGTCCCACCCTTCAGCTCCACTCAACCTTTCCCATCTATCTTCCAACATCATCCATTTCGGATTTTTATTTGCCATATATTTTTCAACTGTGCTGTGATGCTTCACAAAAGATTTGAATCTTCCTATTCTCATAGCTTCCACGGATTGTAAATTAAAAATAAACATTTTTGCTAAAATAATTATTATATTATTGATTGATTGACTATGGCTTTTCAAATCCCCCAGTATTGCTATCTGTAGCGTTAGTTCTACGCAAATGTTGCAATTCTTCAACCATTCCTGGACCTGTGACCAAAAACGAGCTACATGCGGACAATACCAAAATAAATGGTCTAATGACTCTGCCTCCTCACAGCAGAATCTACAGAGCTGGGAAGATTGTATCCCCCATATATATAACATTCTATTAGTTGCAAGAATTTTGTACAATAATTTAAATTGAAAAATTCGAAGTTTTGAATCCGGCGTTGTTTTGCGTATCAATTCATACACCATGTGCCATGGAATGGGTACATCGAAAATCTCTTCCCAACTATTTTGCAATTTATATGGCACAGCTGTAAGTTTTTTGGTCCTTAAATGAAATTGGTATATGTTTTTATTTATCACACTTTTCTTTAACCATTTATGTTCTTTAATATAAGGCCGACATACAAGTTCCTTACTTTTATCCCCTTCCACCTGCCTCTTCCATTTTTGTGGTAATGCTGCAATTAATTGGTTGTAATTTTGGGTAGAGCAGACATTTCCATATGTCTGCGTTAGCTGCATGTGTGACATTACTCCACCAGTCCTATTTATGATATCATTCACAAAAATTATACCTTTTTTAAACATTTCTTCGATAAATACAGTTTTTTTATCAATTACTATATTTGAATTTAACCACAAGATTTGTTGTACTATTTGTTCCGTCCTTTCAGGTGGATTAAACTGAAATTGCAACCAACTTTCTAAGGCTTGCTTAAAAAATAAAGATATTTTGGAGATTATTTCCTTTTCAAGCAACCGAAAGTGAGCAATCTGAATAAAGGGAAAAAGGCCCTTCTTGAACATAGGATGAGACATTCGTACCAATCTACTAGAGAACCAGTTTGGATTTAAGTATAACTTTTGTATGACTGATGCCTTTAGTGAGAGGTCTAATGCTTTAATATTTAATAATTTCTGCCCTCCGAATTCATATTCGTTATATAAATAGGCCCTTTTAATTTTATCTGGCTTGCCGTTCCAAATAAAATGGAATATTTTTTGTTCATATAATTTAAAAAGCAGGTCACTAGGTGTAGGCAAAACCATAAGCAAATAGGTAAACTGTGATATGATTAAAGAGTTAATCAGGGTGATTTTCCCACAAATAGACAGGTATTTTCCTTTCCATGGTAGCAAGATCTTATCTATTTTTGCTAACTTTCTATAAAAATTTATTGGAGTGAGATCATTTCTTTCTTTTGGGATTTGTATACCGAGTATGTCCACATCACCGTCAGACCATTTAATTGGTAAACTACATGGCAATGTAAAATGTGTATTTTTTAGTGATCCAATACGTAATATGGTACATTTATCATAATTTGGTTTTAATCCAGAGAGGATAGCAAATATATCTAGATCCTCTAAGAGGCCGTGGAGAGATTCTAGTTGTGGTTTTAAAAGAAAACATGAATCATCAGCGTACAATGACACCTTAGTTTTTAGGCCCTGGATTTCTAATCCCTTAATATTAATGTTTGATCTAATTTTAACAGCTAACATTTCGATGGCAATAATAAATAGATATGCCGATAGTGGACAACCTTGTTTTACTCCTCTAGATAGTTTAAAACTTTCTGAGATGTAGCCATTATTTACTATTTTACACCTAGGGTTACTATACATAATTTTTACCCATTTTATAAGAGATTCCCCAAAATTGAAATATTCTAGGCATTTATATATAAACTCCAGTCGTACTTTATCAAAAGCCTTTTCAAAATCAGCTATGAAAACCAGGCCTGGTGTCCCCGATATTTCATAGTGTTCTATTGTTTCCAGTACTTGCCTTATATTATCTCCAATGTATCGTCCATGTAAAAAACCTGTCTGATTAGGATGAATAATATCTGACAAAACTTTTTTTATTCTATGCGCCAAGCATTTTGCTAGGATTTTTGCATCACAACACTGAAGTGTAAGAGGTCTCCAATTTTTTAAATGGACTGGATCTTTATATATACCACTTGGGTCCTGTTTCAGTAATAATGATATCACACCTTCTTGTTGCGTGTCTGATAATCTATCATTTATATAGGAGTGGTTAAAACAAGCTAATAATGGTCCTTTGAGTATATCAAAAAAATGTTTGTATACTTCCACTGGTATGCCATCCAGTCCTGGAGTTTTCCCATCCTTAAAGGCCCCAATTGCATCAAGTAGTTCCTCCTCTGTAATTAGGCCTTCACATGAGTCTTTCTGTACAGATGTTAATTTTACATTATTATTAGGGAAAAAATCCATACAATTAGTTTCAGTTAGTGGAGATGGAGGAGCCTGAAACGAAAATATATTCTTAAAGTACTTTACTTCCTCTTTCAAAATATCATTTGGTGAATCATGCGTGACTCCATCATTTGTAACAAGTTTTAATACGTTTTTTTTGGTAGCATTTCTATATTGAAGATTGAAAAAGAATTTGGTGCATTTTTCCCCATATTCCATCCAGTTCGCTTTATTTTTGTAATATATTACACTGGATCTTTCTTGAATAAGTTCCTCCATTTCTTTTTGTTTTTCCTCTAACTTATTCTGTGCCTCTATGGTACCGTTTTTATTGTTATCTAACTGTACTGTTAGTCCTTCAATTTCCTTTGTTAATATGGACTCTTTTGATCGAAATTGCTTTTGTTTTATAGATGAGTACTGAATTGCATGGCCTCTAAAGCCACACTTAAAAGTGTCCCATACAATATGGGGATCTGCTGTACCTATGTTATGTCTAAAAAAGTCAGTTATAAATTCTTCTGTCCTAGTTCTAAACAATTTATCATCTAGTAGGCTTTGATTAAATTTCCAATATCCTCGCCCACGTGGAAATTCTGTAAGAGTAATATATATGCCAATTATGTGATGGTCCGACCGCATTCTGTCCCCTATCAAACACTTTTTAACTTTTGGTGCCAGAGAGAATGATATAAGAAAGTAGTCAAGGCGACTAGCTTGATTAAGCCTCCGCCATGTATATCTCACTAGGTCAGGGTATTTAAGTCTCCATATATCCACTAATTCCAATATATCCATGACATTCCTGATTTCCTTAAGTGCCTGAGGGTGATAGTTTGTAGTGTGATTTCCTTTCCGGTCCATAGAGGTATTTAAGACCGTATTAAAATCTCCCACTATAATAATAGAGTCTAGTGTTGCTTGTAGAGTTGATACATTCTTATATATATTGTCAAAGAAGCTTGGATCATCATTATTCGGACCGTATAGGTTAATAAGCCATATATGTTTATTGTCCAATAACATATTTAAAATAATCCATCTACCTTGAGGATCTGTTTGGACAAGTTGCACATTTGGATCAAAGTTATTATTAATTAAAACCATCACCCCTTTTGAATTTCTTTGCCCATGGGAGAAATATATTTCGCCCCCCCAGTTCTTTTTCCACAAAACTTCATCTAAAACTGTCGAATGGGTTTCCTGTAAACAGTAGATATTATAATCCTTCTCTTTTAGCCAGGTAAATACTGATCGTCTTTTCTTATTATCTGCTAAGCCATTACAATTGTAACTGGCTATACTTATTTCACCACTTACCATAATGAGACACACCTTTCAATTATTTTTATCAAAATATATGTTTGTAAACGTCCTATTAAAAAGTAACATAATGATTGAGTGTCTATATAGTTGTACCATGACATTTGCATCTCCACTAAGCAAACCTCCAATTGGTCCCCACTATTCCACCCGCCAAAAGCCCCCATCTCGAGTTGGGTTGTCATCCCAATGACCGGCAGACCACCCCCGACCCCCCGCATCGCACAGCCCCGGACCGACTGGGATCCATCCTTCGAAAAGTGCACACAGCGCTGTTACGTTCCCCAGTTTCTGTGTTCTGTTTTGTATTTGAGTGTGTGTGTTTCAGGAGATGGCTTCCTGAAATACTCCCCAACCAGCTGATTGGTCGACCCCAGGCTAATTGGTGATTGGAGCTGACCCCGCCCCCTCGTCAAGAAGCAGCTGACTAATTAACATTGCCACCTGAAGATATAAAAACCAGTGTTCTGTTCAGTAGAGAGGAGATTGGAGAGAGAGGAGAGGAGATGAGATAAGGAGTAGAGATTTGGAGATTGAGAGAG
Organism: Salvelinus namaycush; assembly: GCF_016432855.1. Classification (NCBI taxonomy): domain Eukaryota; kingdom Metazoa; phylum Chordata; class Actinopteri; order Salmoniformes; family Salmonidae; genus Salvelinus; species Salvelinus namaycush. The sequence goes on along the minus strand of NC_052339.1, from coordinate 23,047,691 downwards.
AGAAAAATTAGATTGTGATATAGTGTTGGTTGTGTATCAGAAAGTGTGGTATGTACTGTTGTTGTTGGTAGCAGTTTTGCTATGTCCTGTGTTTGTGAGTGTTTGTGAAATCGTTAATAATTACTCTGTTTCATTTGTTCCCAGGGGGGAAGGAGAAGGCACTTTGGGAGTGCTTAGGCAAGAGGCCCGCGGGCATACATATACCCGTAGTATATTTACTGTCTAGGCACACTAGGTAAGACCTGGGCGGACCACCCCCTGTATTTTGGTTAGGGCACCAGGTGGTGCTAAGTTAGGTAAGTTAAGTGGGTAGGCAGGTTAGATAGGAGAGGGGGAACTTTGATATTTACTTTCTTTGCTTTGGTTCCGTCCAGCCCCTTTTCCCCATATTACCGTGTAAGAAAATAAATCCTAGTAAACGGTAAATTCTGCCTTTGTCGTCCTTTCTCGCACCTGCAGTCCATACCTCTTGCACTTCACAGAGAGTTGAGTTGTAGCAGGGAGTTGCGTTCCCTCTTCTCAGAGGCGTGCGTAACATAATGGGGGCTCATCCGGGATTCCATTAAACCCACCGGACCCTGCTGCACTGAGCTCTCTGTGGTTAGTGATTGAGGTGTGATGGTAGGTTGTGAGTTTGGATGACTTGTTTAGTTAGTGTGTTCAGTAAATTGCTGTGTACAAGATGGCTGCCTCAGCCATCTCCAAGTTCATTGATGCGCCCTCTATTGATTGTTTGGTGAGGTTTCGAAAAGTAGACCTTATAGCTATAGCTGACCATTATGGATTTGTTATCCCTGAGAAAGCCCTAAAGGCTGAGCTTTTGGTGCTAGTCAGGGAGGGTTTAGTGAGAGAAAGAATTCTCTCATTGCAAGGAGAGGAGACGGGTAGACCTTCCGATGCCAAGTCGGAGGACAGGGCGAAGGAAGGGGTTGCTCGTACCCCCTTTACATTGCCTCGATTCGATCCTTTATCTTCTGCTTCAGGTCGTTCAGACGGTACCGCAAGGCTGAAGGTGAGGCTGGCCCGGTTAGAAATGCAGCAAAAAGATAAGGAGAGACAGATGCATTTTGAACTTGAACTTAGGAAAATGGAAATCGACAAGGAGGTGAGGATTCGACAACTGGAGCTAGATGCTGGCTCCAGTGCGACTCCAAAAGCTGCTCATCATCAAGCCCACTTTGATGTGAGTAAAAATATCGCTTTAGTCCCTCCATTCCGAGAGTCGGAAGTTGATGCCTATTTCTCTGCGTTTGAGCGTGTGGCCGCTGCGCTACATTGGCCACTTGAGGTTTGGCCGCTCCTGTTACAATGTAAATTGTCTGGGAAAGCCCAGGAAGTAGTAGCTGCTCTCTCGCTGGAAGACAGTTTACATTACGAAACAGTTAAAACTACCGTGTTGCGGGCTTATGAGTTGGTGCCTGAAGCTTATAGACAGCGCTTCAGGAACCACAAGAAACCCTCTCACCGTACTTTTGTTGAGTTTGCTAGGGACAAAGAGTCTCTGTTTAATCGATGGTGTTCAGCCAGCAAAGCTAACACATTTGCTGATATTCGGGAGTTGATGCTGTTGGAGGATTTTAAAGGCAACCTCCCTGATAGAATTGTAGTTCATTTAAATGAACAGAAAGTGGTGACATTGGCCCAGGCAGCAGTGTTGGCAGATGAGTATGCTTTGACACACAAGACTGTCTTTGGTGCACCTCGTTTTGAAGGTAGACTGATTACGTCATCAGTGCCTCGTTCAGGTCGCTTTTCCTCTGACAAACCTTTTCAAGAAATCCGTGAATGTTTTTACTGTCACCAAAAGGGTCACGTGATTGCGGACTGCCCAGTTTTGAAAAATAAACCGAAACAGTCCCAGTCACCGTCCCCAAAAAGGAAAAGTTTGGGTTTAGTCAAGTCTTTGGCTCGTCCGTTGGTCCGAGGTATTGGTTCAGCATTTGAGAAACCGGATCCTGTTTATGCTCCGTTTATCTCTACCGGTTGTGTTTCCTTAACTGGAGAACAAGCTGATCAAAAGCCAATTAAAATCTTACGAGACACTGGGGCGGCACAGTCAGTAATCATTACTGATGCTTTACCCTGGTCTCCTGAAACATATTGTGGGTCACATGTTATATTACAGGGCATAGAGACAAAAACAGTACCTGTACCATTACACTGGGTTCACTTAGTGTCAGATTTGGTATCAGGACGTTTCCGTGTTGGTGTAGTGTCTACACTGCCAGTAAAAGGAGTCACATTGCTACTAGGGAATGATATTGCTGGTGGTAACGTTACTCCTGTGTTAGAGGTAGTAGACAACCCAGAAATCAAAATTGCAGATGAGAAATTGGTTCAAGCATTTCCACATGTTTTTCCTGCTTGTGTCTTAACGAGGGCACAATCTCGCAAGCTTGGAGATGTGGTGGATTTGGCTAGTTCCATTTTTGAGAATGTTGAAGTAGAAGACAATGCACCGAGTATTCCTTCTGCAAGTCCGACAGTTTTTACTCCTGTGAAAACTAAGGAAGGGGACTGCGAAATCGCGCCCCAATTACATGACATTCTTTTGTCTGTCACCCCTGAGAAGGTGATTGAATGTCAAAAAGGAGACACCAGTCTTCGCAAGTGTTTTGCTTCGGTAATTTCCATTGAGGAAGCTAAAACTAAAGAGACTGCCTACTTTATGGAAGCAGGAGTTTTGATGCGTAAATGGGCAGCTCATGACACCGTTAATGAATGGAGTGAAGTGTGTCAAGTGGTTGTTCCTACACCGTTCCGACAGCAGGTGCTGTCACTCGCCCATGACCAGGCGTGGTCTGGACATTTGGGGATCACAAAGACTTATAACCGGGTCCTTCGTCATTTTTTTTGGCCAGGTTTGAAGTCTGATGTGGTCCAATTTTGTAAAACATGTCACGTATGTCAACTCACTGGGAAAGCGAATCAAACAGTTCCTCGAGCACCGCTCTGCCCGATTCCTGTGGTGGGGGAACCGTTTGAAAGAGTGATAGTTGATTGTGTAGGTCCGTTGCCGAAAACCAGGTCAGGTAACCAGTTCCTACTAACAATAATGTGCAGTGCTACTCGATACCCAGAGGCTATTCCTCTCCGTACTATAACGGCTAAGACTGTGGTGAAGGCACTGGTGAAGTTCTTCTCTACGTTTGGACTCCCTAAAGTAATCCAAACTGATCAGGGATCCAACTTCATGTCAAAGCTGTTTTCAAATGTGTTAAAGACATTGTGTATTTCCCATCAGGTCTCAAGTCCGTATCATCCAGAGAGTCAAGGGGCTCTCGAACGTTGGCATCAGACGCTGAAGGCAATGCTACGCAAGTATTGTATGGATACCAGTACCGATTGGGATGAGGGGGTGCCCTTTGTCCTATTTGCTATTAGGGAAACGATACAAGAGTCCTTAGGGTTCAGCCCTGCTGACCTTGTGTTTGGACACACCCCACGGGGTCCGCTGAAAGTTTTGAAGGAGCATATCTTATCTCCTACACCCAGTAGTGCCCCTAAAAATGTGTTGGATTATGTCAGTAAAATGCGGGAGAGACTGCACGCCGCATGTGCGTTGGCCCAAAAGTCTCTTTCCTCTTCGCAAAAACGCATGAAGGTGCATTATGACAAAAAGACTGTTGGCCGTTCTTTTGCACCAGGGGATCAAGTTTTAGTTTTGTTGCCAATTCCTGGCTCATCTCTGTCAGCACGTTTTTCTGGACCATATCTGGTGGAAAAGAAACTCAGTGACACCAACTATGTGATAAAGACCCCAGATCGAAGGCGTTCTTCCCGTGTGTGTCATGTTAACATGCTAAAAGCATATTATGTACGTGACACTCCAGACAGCTCCTCAAGTAAGCCGGTCCAGCCCGCCGTCTCCAGTGTGGCTGCGGTGGTGCTGAAGCCTGGCTGGGACCTAGAGGAGGATAAGGAGGATGGGTTGGAGTTACGCCATACGTTACAGCAGTGTGAACGCCTATGTAATTCAGAGATGCTAAAGAAGTTACCCTCTCAAATCGAACATTTGGATAACGATCAAACGAAGGACCTTATCCTATTGATAAACAGTTTTCTCAGTGTGTTTCAGGACGTTCCGAGTCGCACATCCATCTTGGAACATGACGTGGATGTAGGGAACGCTGCTCCTATACGTCAGCATCCGTACCGGGTTAATGCAAAGAAAAGGGAGGTAATGAAAAGTGAGGTAGCTTATTTATTACAGAATGACATGGCAAAACCCAGTAACAGCTCCTGGAGTTCCCCATGTATTCTTGTTCCTAAGCCTGACAGTACGTCCCGCTTATGCACAGACTATCGTCGTGTAAATGCAGTTACAAAGTCTGATTCTTTTCCTCTACCTCGATTAGATGACTGCATTGATAGAATTGGCTCTGCTTCTTACGTTAGTAAGTTAGATTTGTTAAAAGGTTATTGGCAGGTGCCTCTGACCTCTAGAGCTTCTGACATATCGGCTTTTGTTACGCCTGATAACTTTGTACAATACACTGTGATGCCCTTTGGCATGTGTAATGCACCTGCTACTTTTCAGCGTCTAGTTAACATTGTGTTTGCAGATGTGCCAAATTGTACTGCATACCTTGATGATGTGGTGATCCATTCGTCTACTTGGTCTGATCATCTCTCCACTTTGAAAAGTGTGTTTCAGCGGTTGGAGAATGCTTCTTTAACCCTCAATTTGGCCAAGTGTGAGTTTGGGAAGGCTACGGTGACTTACTTAGGGAAACAAGTGGGACGAGGTCAAGTGCGCCCAGTATCTGGCAAGGTGGAGGCAATTGTTGCTTTTCCTGCTCCCACGACTCGAGGCCAGTTGCGCAGATTCCTAGGGATGGTAGGGTACTATCGTACATTCTGTAAGAATTTCTCGACGGTAGTAGCTCCCCTTTCATCTCTGCTTAGTCCCAAGGTACCATTTAGGTGGTCCAAGGACTGTAACCATGCTTTTGAGTCCGCTAAAGCGCTACTTTGTAGTGCCCCAGTGCTTGCCGCCCCCAACTTTGACAAACCTTTTAAGTTGGAGGTTGACGCTAGTATAGTGGGGGTGGGTGCGGTTCTCTTACAGGAAGATGAAGACGGAGTGGATCGGCCCGTCAGTTTCTTTTCCCGTAAGTTCAACTCGTGTCAGTCAAGGTACTCCACAATTGAACAAGAGACGCTAGCTTTATTGCTAGCCTTACAGTTCTTTGAAGTATATGTGGGATCCAGTGCCTTGCCTGTAATGGTCTTCACGGACCATAATCCTTTAGTGTTCTTAAAGCAAATGTACAATCAGAACCGCCGCCTTATGCGGTGGGCTCTGATTGTACAAGGATATAATGTACAGATAGCCTATGTGAAGGGATCAATGAATGTGGTTGCTGACGCTCTATCACGGGTTTACTAACTGGGGAAGCGTTGGGTTTTGTTATTACAAACTGTATGTTTGCAATTTTTGTGGTGGGCGTGTTACGTTCCCCAGTTTCTGTGTTCTGTTTTGTATTTGAGTGTGTGTGTTTCAGGAGATGGCTTCCTGAAATACTCCCCAACCAGCTGATTGGTCGACCCCAGGCTAATTGGTGATTGGAGCTGACCCCGCCCCCTCGTCAAGAAGCAGCTGACTAATTAACATTGCCACCTGAAGATATAAAAACCAGTGTTCTGTTCAGTAGAGAGGAGATTGGAGAGAGAGGAGAGGAGATGAGATAAGGAGTAGAGATTTGGAGATTGAGAGAGAGAAAAATTAGATTGTGATATAGTGTTGGTTGTGTATCAGAAAGTGTGGTATGTACTGTTGTTGTTGGTAGCAGTTTTGCTATGTCCTGTGTTTGTGAGTGTTTGTGAAATCGTTAATAATTACTCTGTTTCATTTGTTCCCAGGGGGGAAGGAGAAGGCACTTTGGGAGTGCTTAGGCAAGAGGCCCGCGGGCATACATATACCCGTAGTATATTTACTGTCTAGGCACACTAGGTAAGACCTGGGCGGACCACCCCCTGTATTTTGGTTAGGGCACCAGGTGGTGCTAAGTTAGGTAAGTTAAGTGGGTAGGCAGGTTAGATAGGAGAGGGGGAACTTTGATATTTACTTTCTTTGCTTTGGTTCCGTCCAGCCCCTTTTCCCCATATTACCGTGTAAGAAAATAAATCCTAGTAAACGGTAAATTCTGCCTTTGTCGTCCTTTCTCGCACCTGCAGTCCATACCTCTTGCACTTCACAGAGAGTTGAGTTGTAGCAGGGAGTTGCGTTCCCTCTTCTCAGAGGCGTGCGTAACAGCGCCATCCACCGAACCGAAGCAGATCCATTGCCAAATGCATTTCCATCGCCCTCACCTCTATTTTTATTACATATTGCTGTGAATCTTCCTCTATAGTCCCTAACATCTTTTACTTCTTCCTTCGCAACAGTTGTGGGATACACACATACACCCACACACATTCAGCCCTTACCCCCACACAACCATAAGCTCACTTTCTCAACAATTGCACCATCCCAGAGCCCAACTCAAGATGGATCATGATTTACAAATGTACTTGCAGTTGCAGCTGCATGAGAAGGCCTGCAAGACCGCGCAAAAAATGAGCATAAATGTAGAGATTTATTTACCATTGTCACATCCTAAATGATGGAGGTCAAATGTACACCTTCTTCCTGAAACACCCACAATACGGTCATCCATTTTGACCATGTTCCCAAGCATCTCCATGCAGTCCGACTTGATTTCGTGCCACCAGGGCCACAATAATATACCCCCTCTCTGAATGTCCGAGTGTGACCCCCTCCCCATGGGTTACTGCAGCTAGTGTTGCCAGCACTGCCACTGCCTGGGTGGGGGCACCCCACCGGAATCCCCACCGGCTAGGTACAAGGTCGTCAAGGTTCTCATTAGCAGCTTTGAGAATTTCCTTGTTTATTATGCTCTCCCTTTAGGGGGCTTTGGCTTTGCAGGACCAACCCTGCCAAGCAGGCTCAGAATCTTGAGGGGGCAGTGCTGCTCTTGGTCCCTGACCTCATTTTGGCTGCATACAGACCGCTTACAGCATGCACATAAAACAGTTAGGGACTTCTCCTTAGTATCTGGGCCATTCATGTGGGTGTCTAGGGTATAGGGCCATGGACCGTACCATTAAAATAGGATAATAAATAATTAGATATAATTTAAGCTACAGCGGTGTTTGTCAGACCAGGAGACATCCCGAAGATGCTCATGAAAACGCGAACACAATGGTGATCTCCGTTTTGCTCTCCGTCCCCCACAAGTGCCACGGGACTCGTCTGAAGGTACCGGGCTGAAAATGTAATCTATGTGAATAGGGCATTTCCATGTAAAAGGTATACGGGTAATTCCACAGCAAAAACAAAAAACATTTCCCGGCGCTTTCTTATGTCTATCAGATATAGGACAGACACTTCAAAACATAATTTGTTTTGATATAATGTTTGACTGTTATTCAATGCGTTTCTATGGGCTAACAGCAATAAGGCCAAATTCAATGTAACATCAAATCATTTTTATACTACAGGGGTCCTAAAATTCCAAATAAAACAGCTAAATGATCCTTAGTATGACCATCTTAAAACAATTCCATATGTTAGCTGAATAGAAACCTAGCCCCAGGCCCTTAGACTCTAGGAGGACACAATACGCATTTCTGTAGTAAAAAGACACAGGATACAGTAAGTGCTGCTGATAATATTACCATTGTCGTCAAGGCAAGGGACATGTATGTGTAGCCCATGTATCTGATGCTGTCTGGCTAAAAAGATGATGGTATGTCATACTATTTTGGGCCAGACAGAATCAGATATATGGGCTACATATATAGTAAAACAGCGGGGCACTGTTTCGCTCGATAGGATGCTTTCTCTGGTGAGATAGTTTCTGCCACTTGCAAATTGAAGCAAAATTGGCAGGTGCATAGTGCACTGTTCGGATGCTGGAATTATTTTGGATGAATGTACAAAGGTAACCTACATTTTGAATTGATTTGTTTGACAATCAGATGAAAACATCATGACTGGTTGTTGTCATGGCACATTAAACGGTAATACATTTGTACAGTTAAATTACATGTCTTTACTACAAATCCCATAAATCAAATCTGAGGAGGGATGGGGGGGCTCAGAATGGCCTCTACCGCCGGCCTCCAAATCACAAAATCTGCCCCTGTATACATAAAGGCATACAATATTGTCATCACCCTGTAATGTACAGGCACACTAATGTGCACTAACTTCGCTAAGCCAGCCTCAGAATTTTGGCCAACCAATCGCAGAGCTCCAATGGATAGCAACTGTCTTCCTCGGACAAGCTCATGTTTGAAACACATGATAGCCATTGAGGGCATTACAAAAACTGAGAATGGTCATCCAAAAACAAATGGTTTAAATGGCTAAATAATGTAACAGTGCACCAGTGGTACTTGCTACTGTGATTCCTGAAACGCAGAGCCTGTTGGAGTATTTTTAGAATCTGAAATTATACTTTTGTTACATTGTTTGCTAGCTCAGCTGGTTTGCTAGCTAGTTTTCAGTCTTATTGACCACCCAACATTGCTAACACTAGCTAGTTAGCTAGTAAGTATACCTTGTTAATATACCTTGTTTTTTCTAAATGTAAGCTAGCTAGCCATGTTATGAATACAACCCTCATCTGCTGTCGACATCAGGATATGATTTGTGAGAGGTTGCAACAGTAACCGAGTGGGGCGGAGGGGGTCAATTGTTGTGGGGAAGGGTCAATTGTTGTTGTACACATAGATAGGGCTTGGGCTTGTCTAGCACCTACTTGTCCTTTTTTCTAACATGCACATTTGTGAATGTTTGTGTGTCTAAGTGTCCTCTGGACCCCCAAAAACTCAGCACTGGGAATCCATTCAAAGGCAATTTCCTTTGTTTCAGCCCTGTGTTCTCTCCCTCTGTGTTTATCCTTCCAAACTGTCCGTTACTGATGGATGGCTTTTAAGATGAGTCAACCCATGACCTCATGAGAGTAATGCCATAGCGTGGCGGAGAGGAGACGGAAAGGAGACTTGATGAGGGCTGCACATCCGGCCAAGCTAAACAGAATAGTTGAGCCATGATGCCAGGGTAGTTCAGTATGGTGTGTGTTTCATTTAGCTCCATCAACAGCCAACGGCATCATAGCAGAAGGATTCCTGACCATAAACAACAGGATTCCACAATGACAGTCACCTTGGCAACTAGAGAACACAGAATCCCTCAACAAAATAGATCTTAAATTAAATTTACAGAGCAGATGGGCAGCAGCAGGAATGAACTAAGCCTTGGCAATGGATCATAGAGTTTATCTTATAGGAAGAAAATTGGGTATAGGCTTGTAATTGCATGGGATGTACAGTGCATTCGGAAAGTATTCAGACCCCTTGACTTTTTCCACATTTTGCTATGTTGCAGCCTTATTCTAAAATAGATTAAATATGGTTTTCCCTCATCAATCTATACACGATACCCCATAATGACAAAGCAAAAACAGGTTAATACATTTTTGCAAATGTATTAAAAATAAAATATTTTTTAAAAAATGGGAAAATCACATTGACATAAGTATTCAGACCATTTACTCAGTACTTTGTTGAAGCACCTTTGGCAGCGATTACAGCCTCGAGTCTTATTGGGTATGACGCTACAAGCTTGGCACACCTGTATTTGGGGAGTTTCTCACATTCTTCTCTGCAGATCCTCTCAAGTCCTGTCAGGTTGGATGGGGAGCATCACTGCACAGCTATTTTCAGGTCTCTTCAGAGATGTTCGATCAGGTTCAAGTCCGGGCTCTGGCTGAGCCACTCAAGGACATTCAGAGACTTGTCCCGAACCCACTTCTGCGTTGTCTTGGCTGTGTGCTTAGGGTTGTTGTCCTGTTGGAAGGTGAATCTTGGCATTCTTGGCATTCTCTCAACCAGCTTCACCTGGAATGCTTTTCCAACAGTCTTGAAGGAGTTCCCACATATGCTGAGCACTTGTTGGCTGCTTTTCCTTTACTCTGCGGTCCAACTCCTCCCAAACCATCTCAATTGGGGTGAGGTTGGGTGATTGTGGAGGCCAGGTCATCTGATGCAGCAGTGAAGGGGTCTGAATACTTTCCGAATGCACTATATGCTGTCAATTAACCTCTATATTTGATCTGGGGAGGGCATCAATAAGAGAATGACAAGTGAGAGGGAGAAGACCCATGTCCAGTTATAGTATAAAGAGTGTGTCATTGACTTACCTCTGTATTTGAGCTGGTTAAATTCCCTGATGTTCTGCATGTTGACATGGGCAGCTGCAGCAGCCGTTCCAGAGTTGGGTCGTCTGGACGACCCCTGGGCTCTGATGAGTGCCATCTCAAACACGTCCCCATGGGGGCGCCCTCTGCGCCTGGGCACAACACAGAATGGAACATCAACACGCCACAGTCGCCCCTATAAAATATGCATGTTTTGTTTGCAACCATAAACCGACGAGCGTACAGCTTACAGAACGAATAAGTGCCTGGTAAATCAGTTTTTTTTTATTAACATGGATTACAGTGTATTGTTCCAGGGATGAGTCAGAATAAAGCTATAGTACCTGGGCCTGTGGATGTTCGACACTTTCAAGTGTTTCTTTCAGACCCGAAGCAGACATGATGGGGTATTCAGCATAGGTTGCTTATACGACCTGAGGAAAGCCTTCTAACTGGCAGAGGCTCAAAGATGTATTCTCCAGTGCTCTTAAGGTGCACTAGTGTTTGAATACATGCAGCACTTTGAAGAGCCATGCGTGACCAGAGCAAAGTTCTGTTATTGAAGCCAAGGGCATTCACCATTCATGAAATGTTTGTTCCTCCTGAACATACCCTGGGCAATTAGGGCAAGACTGTTCAAGGTAAATGGTTTAGATTTGTCAACGTGACCTACTGTGGCCCTGGTGTTACTGTAAGGGGTGTGTCTGTCCTGCCTACCTGGTGGAGATGGGTGTGTCTGTCTCCTCTCTGTCACTCTGCAGCAGCTGCCCCTCCAGCCGTCTCTGTTCGCTCCGCAGCTGTCTCCGCAGCGTGGACAACTCGCTGATCACACCCTGCTGCTGGTCCTCTGGCAGGGAGATGGACAGGTAGAGACAGACAGACCGTGGAGAAAGGGAAAGATAAATAGTTGAGAGAAGATATCAGTAAAGTCAGGTATTTTCTCCAGTATTTCTTTGAGTGCTCTATCTCAGTGCTAAGGCAAAAACCAAAACGTGCACCCAGGGGGGGCCCCAGGACCGAGTTTGGGGAACCCTGCTCTATCTAACCTGTGGCTCGGAGCTGGTTTCTCCTGGCAGGTACAGGTGGAGAGTGTGGTGCTGACATAGAACGCTCCTGGGGACACAAGGAACAAGGAGAGTGAGTGTGTATGTGTGTTTGTGTGTGTCTCTGCAGGGGTTAAGGTTAGTGTTGGGGTTGAGCCAGGGTGTGGACATGAAGCCTCTGCCCAGGCTTTGCTGAAGTATCGTACAACGCCTGGATCGGTATTTTACGTATCAGTTTACAACATCATAGGTTATAGCAATCTGGTGCCCGACTGCACAGTCCATTTAGTGTCACACAACCATTGTTTATTGCATGCAATGTCTGAGCAGGCGAACGCGACCAGGGTTAGGGTTATGGCTAGGGTTAAGCCAGGGTGTGGACATGAAGCTAGGGTTAGTGACTAAGTTACTTACAGACAGGGCCCTAGAGGAGAGCTGGCTGACAGCAGAGGGAGGTCTGGGAGTGAGGTGCTGCTTCCCCAGTCTCTTCTGCAGGGCTGGGATAGGGGGTGACGGATCCCTCTGACTCTGCATAAAGGACATGGCACAACTCCCACTCAGACGGCTCAGTACAACACCAAGTAGTTTCTACAGTATCCAGTATCTTCTGAACATGTTACACACCTCTTCCTTTTGCGCCCGTCTTTCCCTCTCAACCTGCTGTCTCAGGGTCTTGCTCTCACGCTCTTCCTCCTCCCTGCTCTTCCTGTCCGCCTCTTTACGGCGCTCCTCAGCCTGGCGGATCAGCTCTTCATTCTTGGCACTTTGCTAAAGCAGGGGAAAATACAGAATCCAGTTTCAATACTTGCATCCTTCAACCAATGTGGGTTCATGTATCTAATCAAAAACGATAACCTCCTCCTCACCTCGATCTCCTTCCGTTTCCTCCTCTGCTGCTCCTCCTCAAACTCCTGCTGGATAAGAACCCTCTGCTCTGCCAGCCTCTTCTCCTCCCTCTCCTCCTCCATCCTTTCACGGTCCCTCTCCTTCGCTTCCTTCCTCCTTTTCTCTTCGATCTGTCCATCACAAAACAAACAGCACTGTTCATCACTCTGACCGTGGTCTGTGAGCACAGCCTGGACGGGCTCTTTTGAACACCTATCAAGAACCTTTGTGGTTCTTGTTTGATCCATAGTATCCACAGATCAATAGCATGGTTCCATTATTACTCCCGTGGAGCCAGTGGAGGTGTTCTCCCTGGGTGTAGGTTGAGGGCTGTAGGGCCAGGTACCTGCTGCTTCAGGTAGTCTTTGTATGTGTCCTGATCCTGGAGCTGCTGTGGAGTAGGCTGATCACTGAACACGTTGCTACGGGCGAACTGGGACGTCTGGGCAAAGGAGAAACCTGCAGGGACGGATGGAGAAGGGTGACTCATCAATTCACACACACATACATACAAAAGACCAGGACAGTGAAAACTGACATTTACAGAGTGCCAGTGAGAGTTGGGCTACCTGATATTCCCCTGGGGGTAAGTCCCCCTCCACCTCCAATCCTGCCTACAGAGCCCTGCGGCCATCTCCTGTCCCTGGACTCTGGGTTTACGTACACCTCCTTGTTGATCCTGTGCATTCTGTTCAGATCACCTGGAGGCATGGAGGCATCGTTATCAGCTACAGAGAGACTTTCAATGTAGTGGTGACTCACAGCTTACGCTACAGTGCCTCCTCGCACCAGGGCCAATGCAATGACAACAGAGATGTTGACAGAGAAATAACCCGGAGGCTTACATGCTGACCACACCGCCGGCGTCGCATGCATTGCAAAATAAATGTACACATACATGTTATTAAATCATTGCACCCACACTGCCTGCGCGTGTCAACGAACTTGGTTCTATTTGTGAAGCTTGATGCGCTGCAAGTCCGGCCTCTCCCATCTCCTCATTGGTTTTTAGGAGCATATATCCACATGGGTGATTGAAAGATGAACTGAGGTCCACACTCCAGTCCAGTCGGTGGTGGTAATGCACCTTAAAGTTGGTTGCCAACCACCATATAAAGTCCAAAGAAGAAGAAGCCTGAAGGAGGAGAGATTACTAGAAACAAACTCGGTTTACCGTTTCATCCTTGGATTAATTGTCGGAGTAGAGGACCTTGTGCATTTCAGGTAAAATAACAACACAATGTTTATATACCTGGACAAATTAGCTAGCAACAGCAAGCTAGCTATCTAAATTGCCATAAATGTTTAATGCTTTTTGACCCGTCCCCAAATTAATACAGTTGGTTCAGAGTTTGTTTGGATATTTCAACCTGCATATCCTGGTCGCATCTGGTGTGGGTGGACAAAATCAACACGGGCGTGATGGAACGGTGTGGTCAGCATGTTAGACTAAATCAAGTGACTGAAAACTAAGGTTTCATAGACAAATTCAGAGAAGTTATCATTTTGGTTTTTACAGTTGCTACGTATATGAATAAACCTAAATCTAACGGTAAAGACAGAGCAACTAAAGAGGACTAACGACTATGATGAACTCAGCAAAAAAAGAAACGTCCCTTTTTCAGGACCCTGTCTTTCAAAAGATAATTCGTAAAAATCCAAATAACTTCACAGATCTTCATTGTAAAGGGTTTAAACACTGTTTCCCATGCTTGCTCAATGAACCATAAACAATTAAGACACTAACAGCTTACAGACGGTAGGCAATTAAGTCAATTCACAGTTATGAAAACGTAGGACACTAAAGAGGCCTTTCTACTGACTCTGAAAAACACCAAAAGAAAGATGCTCATCTGCGTGAATGTGCCTTAGGCATGCTGCAAGGAGGCATGAGGACTGCAGATGTGCCCAATCCAATAAATTGCAATGTCCGTACTGTGAGACGCCTAAGACAGCGCTACAGGGAGACAGGACGGACAGCTGATTGTCCTCGCAGTGGCAGACCACGTGTAACAACACCTGCACAGGATCGGTTCATCCGAACATCACACCTGCGGGACAGGTACAGGATGGCAACAACTGCCCGAGTTACACCAGGAACACACAATCCCTCCATCAGTGCTCAGACTGTCCGCAATAGGCTGAGAGAGCCTGGACTGAGGACTTGTAGGCCTGTTGTAAGGCAGGTCCTCACCAGATATCACCGGCAACAACGTCGCCTATGGGCACAAACCCACCATCGCTGGACCAGACAGGACTGGCAAAAAGTGCTCTTCACTGACGTGTCGCGGTTTTGTCTCACCAGGGGTGATGGTCGGATTCGCGTTTATCGTCAAAGGAATGAGCATTACACCGAGGCCTGTACTCTGGAGCGGGATCTATTTGGAGGTGGAGGGTCCGTCATGGTCTGGGGCAGTGTGTCACAGCGTCATCGGACTGAGCTTGTTGTCATTACAGGCAATCTCAACGCTGTGCGTTACAGGGAAGACATCCTCCTCCCTCATGTGGTACCCTTCCTGCAGGCTCATCCTGACATGACCCTCCAGCATGACAATGCCACCAGCCATACTGCTCTTTCTGTGCGTGATTTCCTGCAAGACAGGGATGTTAGTGTTCTGCCATGACCAGCGACGAGCCCGGATCTCAATCCCATTGAGCACGTCTGGGACCTGTTGGATCGGAGGGTGAGGGCTAGGGTCATTCCCCCCAGAAATGTCCGGGAACTTGCAGGTGCCTTGGTGGAAGAGTGGAGTAACATCTCACAGCAAGAACTGGCAAATCTGGTGCAGTCCATGAGGAGGAAATGCACTGCAGTACTTAATGCAGCTGGTGGCCACACCAGATACTGACTGTTACTTTTGATTTTGACCCCCCCTTTGTTCAGGGACACATTATTCCATTTCTGTTAGTCACATGTCTGTGGAACATGTTCAGTTTATGTCTGTTGTTGAATCTTGTTATGTTCATACAAATATTTACACATGTTAAGTTTGCTGAAAATAAATGCAGTTGACAGTGAGGACATTTATTTTTTTGCTGAGTTTATATAAAATCAAAAGGTGACGTACTGATGAGATTTCCCCTGTCGTCTTTGAGAGGGGCCCCTCCTCCCCCCTTCCCCCAGGGATCATAGGCCTTCATCTCGGCCTCGATCTTGGCATCATAGCGATCCCTTTTCTCCCTCTCCTGTCTTTTTCGCTCCTCTCTTTCCTGGATCTGTGGAAAGAGGGGGGAAGATGCCATCAAGTACTGGTCATTAAATTTAATTTAAAAAAATGTCAGTTAATTTGAGAGATAAGAAAAAGTCAATATATTCAAACTGAGCTCTACAGTATGTAGGAAATGAAACGTGTTCCCCTTTTCTACTGCTCTTGTGATATTCCTGCTGTATTCCCTTTACCTTGGAAAAGTGCTGACTCCACTCTCGCCTGATCTCTTCCTGTCAAAATATTGCAGTCTGTCACTAATCTGAATCATTGGTTTCCTGTTCCTCTGGCATCAGCAGAGGGAAACAAAACAGTCTGACGCCGCTAGCTAGCAGAGTTAGCATCTCACTAAGCTGCCCTCCACCTTCACTCTCACAGTGTCATGTTCAGTAGCGCACAACACAGCAAAACATTTTGATATTTTCCCAAATATGCAGTTATTGGTCCACATAATAATGCTGTGATGACTAAGAAACTGGATCAATATTTAATGGTTTATTCTTCACTAAAACTGGACTTAGTCAATCTTGGCCAGTTGTGAGTCCACAGAGATGGCCAGCAGAGAGAGATATGGGGTGAAGGAGAGAGAGCGGGGGGAATCAGTAAGGTGAGGTAAGGACAAGAGGACAGACTTTTCTCTCAGTCTTTTATCACACAAATGAGAGTACGGCTCCATCACTCTTACCCCGCCTCCATACCACAGCTGGGGAGAAATTGAAGCCCAGACACAGCCCTTAGCCATGGTATATTGGCAATATACCACAAACCCCAGAGGTGTCTTATTGCTATTGCAAACCCCAGAGGTGTCTTAACTGGTTACCAGCGTAATTCGAGCAGTAAAAATAAATGTTTTGTCATACCCGTCGTATACGGTCGACATACCACAGCTTTCAGCCAATCAGCAATCAGGGCTCGAACCACCCACTTTATAATGTATCATAATGTCCTGTGATATTGTTTATGTCAATGGGATTTTCCCTTGTTTAAACAAAGTTTAAATACATTTTTCAATGTGTAGCCTACCTGTTGTCTCAATGCTCCCTGGTAGTTCAACACACTCTCCTTGGACTGCTTGGGCCTCTCTCCTATCGCTCCAACACCCAGCCCAGCTCCAGGGAGGGCCACAGCATGCTGATAGGCTCCTCTGGAGAAAGACATTCAAACATTATGGGTAACCATATCAACACAATACCCCTAGTTGTGAGAGACATATAGCCTCCACACAGCTCTCAATGCTTGCTTAGGGTGCCCTCTTCTGTTTCTTTAAATAACTCAAACCTGAAGTTGTGTTACTTAGCAATGAGCTGTATGAAAACAAATGTGTGTGAGTGGGTGACTTGTGTGCAGGTCTCCAGACAATGTGGAACGGTATGGAATTCCTGTACTAAGGACACCCACCGGGCCCCTTGATGTCCAGGTGGAGGCATCATTCCTGGAGGCAGATTTGGGAAGACCATGGGCTGCCCTCCACCTCCTTGAGGTCCATCTAAAGGGAATGATAGGAGAACACTATATCAGTTGGATATCAAAACAACACACATACACACCAAAAAAGTGTCCAAAACATTGTCAGACCTTTACTGAATTAACAAAGGCAGCTACAACGGGTGTTCTAAAGCTATATTAGTAGATTGCCATGTTTTGGCACAGAACAGCAGCCCTCACGTCTTTGCCCGGCACACACACACATCTCTGGATCAGAGGAGGCTGGTGGGGGGAGGACGGCTTATAATAATGAATGGAATGGTACCAAGCACATGGAAACCAGGTGTTTGTGTTTGAGACCATTCCATGCATTCCTTTCCAGCCTGACTATGAACCTGTCCTCCCCATTTAAAGTACAACCAGCCACCACTGCCCTGGATGGATACCTTCCCATTTGATAAAGTATAGTGAGTATTGACTATTGAACAATAGGAGGCATTTCTCCAGAAGTGGAGCATATTGGATGCTGTTGCTCACATACATCTGGACTAGGAGTCTGTGGAACTCATTTCCAATAAGCTGTCTGTCCATGAGCCGTATAAATCATGAGTGGGTCATATGAGCGTTATGGGAAACAGTGCCAAGCCCTGTTGGCCCATGATCTGGTGTCATAGTGGCTTCATAATAAAATGGTAATGAACCTCCATGGAGAGCCCCGGGGGGTTTATTTAAGGCTTGGTGGATTACTCACCGCCAACAATGGAGTCACCATATATTACCAAGAGAATTCAATGACAGTGAATCACAATTGTCTGCAATAAATCTGTCTAATTTTAAGGATAGCCAGATCCTAAACCTCTGAGTGCACGATATCACAAAATAAGAAGAGAGAAAAGGATTATGGTCACATCCTGTCACGAGGCCTCTTTCCCAAAACACAGTACAGTATATTTTGCCCAGTTGTTAACTGAGATACTAACAGTGGAGCAGATTTTTGTCCAGGGGATTCCTTGCTCCATAGTAGTAATAGGCCTCATCATACGGAGTCCTGTAGGCATCAGTTAGAGTGGGCGGCAATGGAGGAGGTAAGCTAGCAATTCTGGAAAAAGCAACACACACACAATTTTAGTACACACATTTTTTTTATTTAAACAACGACTGACCAAGTAAAGATCGACTTTTGTTACCTCATCTTGTTTCACTGTACCTTGGGGCGACTATCTCTCCCAGGGTACTAGAGAGGCTCCTGTGGAAGTCTTCATTGAGAGGGGCGCCCCCAGGCACCCCCATGCCTGCCCCTGCTCCAGCCCCCATCCCTAACCGCGGCCCCCCTGCCCCTGTTAGTTGGCCCAAGATGTTAGTGTAGTCCATTGGAGGGGAGGGGAAGGCAACACGGGGCCTCCCAGGGGGACCTCTCTCCTCTGTGCCCGCCTCAGGCATCTCCTGGCGGGGCCTGGGGCTAGAGTTGGTCCCCAGGGCGTCAAGGCCTACTCCGGGTCTATAGGGGATGTCACGTCTCCGGCCCTCATATTCGCGGTTCACCGCCCCAAACTGCATAATGCGGTCAGGCTGGGAGTACACGTGGAAAGAGACTATGTGACTCATGGTGGTCAAAAATGATGGAACACTTGAATACATCAGAGTGAAAGTTTAGTCACCATCTATGGTAAAGTACAAAGTAATTCAGGGGCAGAAATATATTAATCGATTATCAGTGTAATTGATTCAGAGCGATGTGAAATGTGCTGATCATGCCATTGTTGTGAAAAGGGCTACTTTCCAAAAGACTTGACAAGCTATTCAGACATGATTCAAAGTCTTTCCTGAAAACATAAAAACCCAAGTCAAAACAGACACTGGAAATGAGTGAACAAACAAACATCTTGTTATGACATATTTGTTTGTTTCTCCAGAGCTTGAAATACATGATTTACATTCTGGCAAAATGTAAGAGTACACATCATTACAATATTGTTACCACCACAGCATATTTGTTAAGTCATGAACTTACATTCTCTTTCATATGGTTAACCATACTTTCATAACCCAAATGTCATACAGTATGCATTTCAAGGACAATACAGTATGCAATACATCCTCGAAAAATATTAACTAACCCTTTTACCTGTTTCTCTGGGTCAATCGCCCCAGTGGCAGCAACCCTCAGCTCAAGATCCTTCTCCCTAAAAAAATATATATATATTACAAAAATATTTCACGGGGACATTCACGGTTTATAACCCAACATAGGGCCCTGGTCATATCTAACAACCAACTTGACCCATACTGGTGTGAAAGATACCATGAAATCTCCCAGTGTTAAACTCACTTCTTTTTGTTCCTCTGCCCCTCAGCCATCTGTTCCAGCAGCTCCTGTCTGTAGCGGTCCTTCCGCCTCTGTGTGGCCACATCCCCCTCTGTTTCCCCTGAGAGAAATCCCAACACACAACAAATAGCCCTTCAACTTAACAAGCATGTGTTAGAGCAGGGATGGGTCAACTGTTTGGCTCGAGGCCACATCGGGATTTCAAAATTCAACGGAGGGACGCACAGATTTCTTTTGGACCGATTTGTTTGTCAAAATCTATTTGTGGGTCAGAAAAAGGGAAGTTATTTGACAATATAAAATATATAGGTCCATTATAATTTCTACGTTTTAGATGTTCAAGTTTGGTCTGGAGTATTTTTTGGTACCCAAAATAATAATTTTCACCCCCCAAAAAAATTATCCAGCAGCCGTAGTTTTCCCACCCGTGTTACAGCTAATGGCGTTTCACATTTATGTTAGTTAAATGAACTTTAAATGTCCCAGACACACAGTACTGCTTTATACAAAATAGAAATTGTACATTACACATTCAACATAAGACATACATTACAGGTTACCTATCATTCACATTACACACTTCTCATATAGCCACATACATAACACATCTAATGTTATTAGTTACAGCTACCGGTATATAGATATAGCCTACCTGTATCTAAAGATCAGACCTGAACACACACACACATGCTAAACATGCATTAAATGAGTGGCTCCTACCGCCGATCATGAGTCCGGTGAAAAACTGGGCCTTGTCCTTGTGGGCTGCAGACCTGGATCTCTCGGCGGTCTTCATGGCCGCTGGCATCACAGCACTGGAGAACAGTTACACCGTTACATAGACAGACAGTAGCTAGGTTAACGTCTGCAGTTCAGTTCACCCAATCAATGAACCACCTCATAAAACACATGGCCTAGCCAATCAGTACTCCTCGCAGCCCCACCCAAGTCAACCCGCACCACCTCACACACTACCACAACAGATCCCAGTGTCTGACTGCAGTCTTCTCTTTACCCAGTGACCCAGACACTAAAGAGTAAAGACCCATCACAGTCAAATCAATGCAGCTCCCCTGATGGAATTGAAGTGAGTGTCTGCCTGGGGCTAAAACCCAAACCTCAATGAGAGGGAATGCTCTCTTACACAGCTTATTGAACAGTGGTTCTATTTAGAAGCACAGAAATGGCATGACAATCAAATGCAATGGAAGAACAAAATATTTTACACAGGAATGCAATAAATAAACAAGCCTGGGAGTCGGGACTAAAGATAAATCTTGTACATTACAGTTCTGCTTCCTTTGTAGTCTTCCTCAACAATCAATACAGGAACAGATCGATAGAGAGGTTTTATACACGTGGTGGCCAACTCTGCTAAAGTGATTACCTTAGTGGCCATTTAATACATTTACCCTCAATTTTAGTTAAGGAAACAGGCCCTGACTGATCTAATGAGTTTAATTCCAGTGGGTCACTCAGTACTTGGGTTTTGGTGTCACCGACTGGGACTTTCTGATCCGGTCTCTGAAGTCCTCTTCATGGACAACAGGCGGCTCCACCTCCCTCCTCTCCCGCAGAACTCTGCCATAGAAAGAAAATACTCTGTTAAAAGGCCCGGTTTTTATCTCAATATCAAATCATTTCTAGATAACAATTAAATACCTTACTGTGATTATTTTCAATTAAAATTGTCAAAAAGAAAGAAATTGTTTCTTAGCAAAGATCAATTTCTCAAGGAAGAACTTTGCTAGGACTTTCTGGGAGTGGTCTGAGTGTGGAGGGAAAACCTGAAAATGAGCTGATATTAGCAGAGAGGTTTGGAACCCTCTTTCTTATCGGTCTCTTAACTAATGTTGCCACCAGGCAAGCCAAAACTCCATCCCACCAAAACAGGCTGAACTTTCAGGTGGTCTTTTCAAACTGCTAATACATTAAAAGTACATTATCATAGTTTTCACAATATTATTCCAACCTCAGTGTGGGAATATATATACAAAACACAGAAAAATCATGTTTTTGACTGCACTGGGCCTTTAAACAGGAAGATTACAATGATCGCTATATATTTACACAGTAAGGTGTTCTAAATGTTTTGTACACTGTGTAAATATATAGCGATCATTGTAATCTTCCTGTTTAAAGGCCCAGTGCAGTCAAAAACATGATCTTTCTGTGTTTTATATATATATTCCCATATTCACCTGGTCAGTCTCATGGAAAGAGCAGGTGTTCATAATGTTTTGTACACTCAGTGTATTTCTTTACAGCGGCAGGTAGTTTGCCGATTAGAAAAAAAAACATAGCTTATAGATGGGGTAGTGCTGGATCTGATCAACTCTCCTGTGAAGCACCTGTCAGGGCTGTGATTAACTATTCTCCTCTCTCTTCTCCCAGTGTACTCTGGCTCTCGGCTCCGTCTGGATCTCCCCCTCTCCAAGAACTCAAACTCCTCTTCTTCCTCCTCCTCAGAGTTGTACTCATCCCTGTGCCTGCTTCTCCTCCTGGGCCTCCTCCTCTTCCAGCGCTCCAGGGACTCCTCTGGTCTGTGGAGCTCCCAGTGCCTCCGCCCTCGTGGGGCCTGACCCTCTGTCCCTGTCCCCCTGTCGGTTAGGGTGGCAGCGTCCCTCTTGGATGGGAGTCGCTCCCAAGGCTGGCCTCCATGGTTAAGCTGGGTGTTATGCTGGGCCTCTGGTATGGCTGGGGGAGAATAAAGTACAGTTGGACTCACAGTCTCCGGGGCCTGCACCTGTGAATCAGGAAAGAGATGTGTTAAATGATCAAAATGTGGCAACATGCTGTGGATCTTAGTCAAATGTAGCCAATAAACAGGAGCGTCAAACGTAAACTTATTAAAAAACACATTGAATAGGTAGAGATATTTTCACAAAAAAGACATACATCTTATTCAAGGTATGCATAATCTATTGTTACCTGAGAGGCATTTGAAAGTAGTCTCCTTATTTGCCCTGGCCGTCCTTTAAGGAAGAGGTTGTATTCCTTGTTTCTTTCATCTCTTAATTTGTCCTGGAGGAAGACAACACAAACTTGCCCATCTTCAAATCATAAGCCATTCAGTTATTTAAAAATGATGCTAAGTTAGCTACAGCATGCCAGCATACACAAGTATCAACTAAAGTAGTTGCTGTGGGACACCAAATCTTATCTTGCACAATCAACATTGGGAAACAAATGTAAACCACTGTACTATATCACTCCTTAAGTCATTCTAAGGTAAAAGGGCCTCTCGGTGCAATGAAAGAGGGCTTGGTCGGTATGTTAGCCAGGCCATGGTGACCTAGCATTCTGTTTACTCCCACTAAAGTATGTCCGCCCCCCCCCCCACACACACACACACACACACACACACACACACACCCAGTAAATGGCTACCTTGGCAAATCTCCTCTCACCAATGGGTAAGGAGAGGCCTTGAGCCTGTGGGCCAGGTTCACCAGTATGCAGATCCTTTTTCTAGAGTTAGAGATTGGAAGGGTCAGTGTGACACGGGAAATAACAAAAGGGGTGCAACAATCTGTTTTAATAGACACTGTCCTGTAAAGATGGATCCAACCCAAACTCTGTCCTTCAAAGGAAATTCCATTTTAAAGGCTACTTTCAATAACACCTCAGCTGATGTGATGTGGACAGATAGAGAAGGGGATTCCCTACCTTTCTTCCCTCGCCAGTAAATTCCTGCAAGTTTTTGTGAGAACTAAGAAAATGCAGTTGGAAACTTACAGTTATTTTTGTTATACCCATCATGGTACCTTAGTAAGGAACAGTATAATAGATTGCGTTCTAAACATAACTACAGCAAACCTGAGCCACATATCGTCTGTAGTCCAAACGAAGCTCTTGCTTGAGTTTTTGCTTCTTCTGCTCATATTCTGCTCCCAACTGCAAACTTAATCCTGAGCTCTCCTCTGGAAGAAAAAAAACCCCATCAGACTTTAATCATTAGCAAGTGTTGCATATCACTAGCAATTCCACAGACACACAACAAACCACACCTTACCCCACGACAATTCAAATCAAATCAAACTTTATTTGTCACATTGGTGGTCATAGAACCATAGGCTACACTGTACCTCTGCCAGGGTTTGGAAGTTCTCTTTGAGTTGATGCCCAGTCAAATGGAGCAGCGTTCTCCTTTACAGAGTTTACATTGTCTGACTTTGTCTGTTGCAGTGGCAAAATAAAGATAATATTGGCCATTTACTTCAATCATTTATGGAATCAAATCATTGACAACATTTGAGGAAAGCTTTTAACATGAAACTAACATTTGGCCAAACATTTGGAGTTTGCAGCCATTACTCATTATTACATTGGCACAATTACACACCTTGATTGTCATGTAAGGTGGTTCCTCCTCTTTCAAACATGCCCTCTCTTTAGCCAAAAAACGATCTAGGTTATCCATTTCTGCATAAAATACAAATACATGCTCGAAATGAGGAAAAAGCTAGGCTAGAGCATCCATATTTCCGTTGTTAGGCAACCACTATACACAAAGCTAAATGGCTAACGTTAGCTAATTTTAATTACAGTCCTTGCGAATGTTAGAAACTTGTCCCAAAACTATTTTTTTTCTTCTTCATGCAACACGTTTAGGGAAATATTAACCCAAACCAACATGGTACGTACCGCATGAACAATCTTTGTGACAAACAATGAATTATGAAGTGCGCTGTCTGAATGAATGACCATCAAGTGGTGCAGCTAGTTCAGCAGGGTCGCGAGACTTCGCACTGCCACACGAACTGCAATACGTTTTTTTTATCAGGTTGTTTTTAAGATTCAAAAATTGTGCTTCACAACTCTAACAATACTAACACATTGACATTATTTGGCTTTCAAATCTAAATTAAATGTACTAATTACTTTGTTTCTAAATAACAAATCAGTAAAAAGCGTCTGCATTTCAAACATTCCCCAGAAGATGTCAGTATTTCGATTTGCATCACGTCGTCTGCTGTGTTGTTTGGACTAAACCATCACGTCAATGGGTGTTTTTTTGAGCTGTTGGTGAATAAAATCATGAGTTTATTTGTTAAATGCCATGCATTTCTGGGTTAATATGATAGTTTTCTATGTAGCTATAGTCATGAACTGAACAAAAATAATACGTTCACCTAATATTTTATATTTTAAAACGTGTATGTCCTCCTTTCCCACAGCATGGTACAGACCAGTGTCATGGCTCCCTGAACAAGTAGATGAGCAAGGGATACCGGTTTTTTATTATGTTATAATTAGCTAGCTAGAGGTTTTTTATTCAGCGTTTGATAGCACTCTAGTTCTAGCTACCTTTTTTCTCTGGTATTACTTTATATTTGAGAGAGGTAGTGAAACTAGTTTGTCAAAATGGCAGGGAGTAGCATGGCACAGAAAACATGGGAGCTACAAAACAGTATGCAGGAAGTTCAGAGCATAGATGAAATCTATAAATATGACAAAAAACAACAACAAGAAATCCTTGCTGCGAAGCCATGGACAAAGGAGTAAGTATACATTTTTATAGATCGTCAGTTGCTTTTCTTTGCAACTGTTTGCTAGTTCATTGTTGGACTGAGTTAACGTAGCTTGACCAGCTAGCTGCTAGCTAAATTGGCTAGCTAGTTAGCATTTCAACAACGGGAATTCTCCCTACATTGCTAGCTAGCTGCTAATGCTAGCTAGCTAGCTGAACTGGCAGTAACAAATGCATGTCATTATTCCTTATGCATAATTCACACTACTATGATTGCTGTCCCGTAGTCATCAATACTTTAAGTACTGCAAGATCTCTGCTCTGGCGCTGCTGAAAATGGTGATGCACGCCAGGTCCGGGGGCAACCTAGAGGTGATGGGACTGATGCTGGGGAAAGTGGACGGGGAGACCATGAACATCATGGACAGCTTTGCCTTACCAGTGGAGGGCACAGAGACCCGGGTCAACGCGCAGGCTGCGGCTTATGAATACATGGCTGCCTACATTGAGAATGCCAAACAGGTAATATGACTGACTCCTGGAAGGGAGGGACATGTTTTTTGTCCTCAATGTTGCAGAAAAGGATTGATAAAACATATGATATTTTAGTGAGAACTGTTTATCACAAGGGTAACATAGGTTCAACATAGTGTCCATTATCTCTTAATGGACACTCTCTTCATTGACTTGATGCTGATGCCATTTGTGAACTGTCAGGTTGGTCGGCTGGAGAACGCCATTGGCTGGTACCACAGTCATCCAGGCTACGGCTGCTGGTTGTCAGGTATCGATGTCAGCACTCAGATGCTCAACCAGCAGTTTCAAGAGCCCTTTGTGGCAGTGGTGGTGAGTACAGTGAAAGATCAACCTTAGCCCATAGTTCAATAGCTCAATACCTGCGAAATACCCATGTTTGAATTTCCATTTCCTTTCCTAAATACAGTACTTTGGTTTTCTTTTTGAATTTGCGGGTACAAAGTCATGCATGAGTAACTGAGAGGGGTGCAATCAGGTTTAGGCATCCCTTTAGTGGTTGTTGATGTATGGTAGTCGTTCACCAAGAGGCACGGGCAAATATTTGGCTTTTGTAACTGTAGATGCTATTTGCACTTGATTGGATTCGCAGTGCTCCAGTCCCAAGGGCATAGGGTAATTAAGTGTGTACTTTGAATACACTGGCAGCAGTAGTTAAGAAAAAAACTTCACACCTGGTGGCCGGCTTGGGGTGATCTCTAGAGACTGTCTGACCTCAGAATGCATTTTCCTGTTCTACTGTATCTGTTTCCCTCCCAGATTGACCCCACTCGCACCATATCTGCAGGGAAAGTCAATCTTGGCGCCTTCAGAACATATCCCAAAGTAAGGAGTAAAATGTGTTTATTGCAATTATTTCAGTCTTTATCTGTATTACATTAGACAAGTTGGGTACAAAAATACTGCAAAAAATATTCCACTCATAAATACATATATCATTTTTGTACAGTATTTATTACCCATACAACATGGAACACTTATTTTTAAGATTTTCTTGTATCTATAATAAATAATATTATGATTAATTGTCAATCTTGTGTTAATTGTCTCCATTCCTTAATTGGCTAATTCCTTAATGGATAGCTGAGTGTCTCTATCAAATGGGGCTAATATTTTAAGACCACATTTCCTCTCTCTAAATATCAATTTATCAATGAGTCTAATAATTGTCTGTGTTTTCAGGGTTACAAACCTCCTGATGAAGGACCCTCTGAGTATCAGACCATTCCCCTGAACAAGATTGAAGACTTCGGTGTGCACTGCAAACAGTGAGTCCTGTTGGACATTTAACTGGCAGAATGTTTAGGCACACAAATTATCTTAAGCATCATCTTGCAAATTGTCTATGTATAACCATGACAAATTACTTCAAATAAAAACGTGTTTAGGTTGATGTAGCCTATAACAAATAAAAAGGTAATATATTCTTCATTTAATTGACATTGTGTAATTTGTTTAGGTATTATGCCCTGGAGGTGACTTATTTCAAGTCTTCCCTCGACCGGAAATTACTGGAGCTCCTCTGGAATAAATACTGGGTCAACACTCTGAGCTCTTCAAGTCTTCTGACGGTAAGTGTTTGGAATATAACTCTATATCAAGCAATGTTCAAGAACACTTTACAATGAGATATCTAACAATTCAATGCAGAATCAAGGGTCAGTTGAAGTAGAGGTCTTGCATATGAATAAAAATCCCTCTGTTTATTTAGATTGTTATTAATAGCCATTTTATGTTTTTTTTAAAGTCTGTAAACAGATTTACAAACATGGGTTAATTAATATGACTGAGGCCACCACGTTAACCTGCAAACAAATAATCCATGCATTGGAGATGTGACACAGATGTCGCTGTGGTTCACTATGGATCATCTCCCTTATTGCCAGTACATTCTAGAGATTGAAAGCCCCAGTGAATTCCCATTGTGGATGCCGCCGCTCTGGCTAAACAGTCTAAAGGCAACAGACTATCCAAACAGTGCACTCTGGGCATTCTGGATTAAGATGGATTGACTAGTTGTCAGGAATTGGCTGCTCCATTGGCGAAGGGCTTTGTCAGTGACTACACTGTTACCACAGTCTGGGCCCCTGTCATTGTCTCCTAATTACCTGCTCCGTGGAAAACACGGCCTCACCTTAGGCAAACCTTTTCACAAACCCTTTTCACTGTGACTTGGCAAGCCATTTAAGCCTTTATCAAGTTCGGCATACTTGTATTGAATGTCTCAGTAGCGGTGAAGAAAATAGGTGCTGGTGAAAATGTGCATGAACATTCTCCCTGGTAAAGGTGTGTGTGTGGAAAGAAAGAAAGCCCACACACGGACCAGTATATAGGCTACTGCTTCCACGCACTTTGATTAACCTAATTGTATACTTTCGTCTGATCATGCTACATGACAATATAACATAGGTACATAATCCAATGTGTGTGACCTTGTGTCCGCAGAACTCAGAATACACCACAGGCCAGGTGTTTGACCTGTCTGAGAAGCTGGAGCAGTCGGAGGCTCAGCTGGGAAGAGGAAGCTTCATGCTGGGTCTGGACACACACGACAGGAAGTCTGAGGACAAACTGGCCAAAGCTACACGAGACAGGTAAGGCAACACAGTTTAGATCATGTTTATTAGGCATTTTGGCTAACTTATTGATTTGGCATTCAGTACCAGACCTCGGGTTATTTAGTGATTGATTCATAGCATGATTCTCTAATATTTTCATGGTCAATAGTTTGTTGACATAGAAGCATACATCACCTTATGTTTTGTTTAGGCGGAGGTATTGACTGACTGACTGGATTGTTGATAATTCGTCATTTACTGTTTGATGATTGCTGATATTATTGAAAACTGTAAACCAATTTGAGATGCTGTTAAACTCCACAGTAGTGAAATAAACAGCTGACAAAGTGAAATCAATTGTCATTAATCTGTCTTATGTTATTGTCTGATGAATGCCATCAATGGAAAATCTAAATCTCTGTGGTCTGCTTAGGCCTTTAAATTATCCAATATCCCTATTATTACGATATGTTTTGTAACCATTTTGATCACACATTATTTGTGTGTAGATGTGATAAGAATGATTAGTTACTTTTTTAGCTGGTGGCATGTCCTACCTAACTAATCAGTGGCTGCTTATTTATACAATAGCTGGGATTTCTTGAGTTTCTCCCGTGAATGCAACACCTGTCTGTTTATTAATCTGACCGGTCTGTTGATTGATTAGTCATCTTTGTCACCTCTTCATGTCCAGAGCAAAACTTCACTTTCCTTTTTTCCCCTGGCTATTCTAGCTGCAAGACGACCATTGAGGCGATCCATGGTCTGATGTCTCAAGTCATCAAGGATAAGCTCTTCAATCAAATCAACACGTCTGCCAACTAAGCCCAAAACGGCCCAAGTCGAGTTCACCCCTCGTGTGTGTATTACTGTGTATGTTTAGCATTTAGATTCTTGTTAGTAGAATGATCTGTCACTTATTATCTGAAGAAAGTTAGTGAATGATTGATCTCAACTTATGTGTGTACGTAAATAAATAGTGGCGTTTAAAGTCTATCTACGTTCGAGATTTATTTCCTTGACTAAAGTTTTCAGTGAAGTATTCCTGAGGTTGATGAACCATATTGTTTTAACTGAAATTGCTTTTCATTAAGCGTACACTAAATAATGTAGATTTCTTATTTTTGAATGCTTGCAGACATTTGAACGGTATGCTCCATTGGGTTCAGCATGACACAGTGCTGTTGCATTGTCATGTCCCATGGCTGTTTGGCATTGGCTGGAGTAGAGTACAACCTAACACTTTAACAAAGACCATGGTTATATATTTCTCCATTACAAAATCTACAACCAGTTAGCCAGTCATTTCAACTCTGGCCAAACATAGCATTAAATAATGTAACAACAAACTCAAGCCGCTGCATCGGCTCAAACGTAAACACTGGCTGGCATGGTGGAGATATCTCCGCGGAGTGGCTCTCGGTGCAGGTTGTCTCTGGTACACAGTCCTTCAGGGTGACGGAGTCGTCAAGCTGCGCCGCAGCACAGAAACAGGAGCCGTGCACACCAGTCTATTCACGCAACCCGTCTGCTCTTCATCGAAGCAGACACTCAGTCTGCCTTTCCTTACACATAGCAGCCCTGGCACAGTTTCATGTAATAATACTTTTTTTCTTGTAGTATTGTACTGGTGGAATGTATATTTTTGATGCATTGCAGAGGCACGGAACCATATTTGGGGCACATTGAATGGGTCTGCATTTTGTCATGTACATGGGCTTCGGCACCAATTCTTGTAATGATTTTCTTTTTACATTATTATAGTAGGTGAGGTGTGTATCCTAATGTGGTGTTTCAGAAAGAGGACACTTATTGAATAGTGTTTAATGCAATTTGTGAATTTTGGAATTAACAAGTGAACAGTTGGCTTTCCCCTCACATGGTCCATTGAATCCACTGTAGCTAGTGGTTTTGCCAAACCTTTAAGTGTATTACAGTACTGTTACAGTAAGAGCTAAATACTGTTATGGCTAGATGCTCTACGAGTATATGGAATGTGCTTTCTTAGTAATGGTTTTACCTAATGCAAGGTTTGTAAAATTATAATTTAAATATAAGACCAGTGTTCCGTACTGAACGCATTGGACTTAGGCCTGCATGTAAA
Organism: Salvelinus namaycush; assembly: GCF_016432855.1. Lineage (NCBI taxonomy): Eukaryota > Metazoa > Chordata > Actinopteri > Salmoniformes > Salmonidae > Salvelinus > Salvelinus namaycush. The sequence goes on along the minus strand of NC_052339.1, from coordinate 23,017,926 downwards.
TCTTATAATCAACACCAGATGAACATTTCTATGCAACAGTGGAAACGAGTAAATGTGAATTCCAATGAAAGCCAAGCATTCAATACTATTGCAATGTACGTTACATTTATTTTCATTAAGCATACATTAAATATGCTTCCTATTATCCAAATCGTCCATGAAACAGTGAAATTCCACCTAATTTGGTGAATTAATTGAAAATTAATTGGAATAATAAACAGGGGTGATGTAATCCTGTTTTAAAAAACTAACTGTAGGTCTGAGAACAGAGGATTGGTAAGGCTAAAGATGAATATATATTTATCACTAGGCCCTTATAGGCCCTGTTTACTTTGGATCTCAGAACACGATCAACAAGCATGGTGTAGTGAAGGGGGTTGGACTTCACTGGTTGCCCTAAAGGGGAGCTATGTTTGGGGGGGAAATAAGGGCCCATAGCTCTACATTTCCTCCCTGCCAAGTGCTCTGCATGCATAAGTGGAGGCAAGTCATTCAGTTGCAGGAAGCCCGGGCCCTGACATTATATAACAATGCACGGGTCACTGCTGAAACTTACTGAGCCGATCGCACTGTGACCCCGGCCTGCTTGGCGCGTTATACGCATTATTACTGGGAGCAATGTGATCTTGGCTGGGGAGAAGTGGGACAGCATTCAGCCCAGAAAGTTGGAGAAACTGATAAACATGGTGTCGGGTTACCTCATGTACAAGTCTGCAGGCAATAGAGACCTGACCTCAGGGGTAGCTGCAAGATCGTTACTAAATTCACTCTGTTTTACTGTTTATGTGTGTATGTCTGTCTGCCTTTCTGTCTGTTTGACATCTTCCACACTCTTTGATCTTTATTTAACCTTTGACCTCATATAATCCTGGATCATGGACATAAAATGTTTTACATTTCACCACTGAAAAGGCAAAACAGTTTTTATTTCAGAGGTCAATACCACACAAGTAGCTGATCATTAGAAAGGTACATAAAATACTACATGATTTATGGTGTTTGAATGGAATTGTTTTCTGGCTATTTCTGAAGAAAGGAAAAGTGCTGAATGGAATTTAGCTTGTTTGATTCTGGCTTTCTCTATATTTATCCAATATTTATTTTTATATACTCAGCCAGAAAAGTATGGCCCAAAGGTAATTAAGTGTGAAATGCAATCCAATTCACAAATATTTTGGATGCATATATAACAATTTGGAAGATCTAGATACAAATGGCAAAAAACTGTGGTTCACAGAGAAATGAACAATCTAAAGGAAATGTTTTGTTTTCTTACCTGAATGCTGACTGCAGCAATAATGTAATGCACTGCACAGCCAATTAATTTCTGCCAAAACCATGTAATTCATCTACCACTTCCTTTGTGAATTCCTATGTTTGTTCTAGATCCAGTTGCGTTTGGGTTCATTTTTAACTGAAATGTACTATAAAAAAAAGGAAATTAATTTATATCCTCAAGTTTTGGGGCACGGTAATTTTTTTTCACATTAATAACGGCCTGTGTTTTGGTCATTTTTCACATAACTGTCATAATCGGGGAAAAAAAGTTTTTGTAGTTAAATATAACAGAGCGTTGACAAGAATTACATGCGTGTATACAGGCAACCATTGTAAGTAATTAGTAATGAGCAGAATAGCAATCTATCTTTCTGACTGCTACTGCACATGGTGCACAATTTGATTGACACTTGTGTAAACCATTGACACAGTTTGTAAACAGCTCATGCTCGAAAAACTCAAATAAATCCGTGGTTGTTAATTAGCGTACTAGTAAGCAATCTGTTACTATTCCAATATAGTAGAGAAAGGAAAGTAACAGTATCTGCATAAAATATATTTTTATTGCATAGAAAAGTATGCAGATGAGCTGCGCAGTCCGCACGCTCATCTGTGTTATTCCCATGGCAACCATTCCCAACAAGGATATCCACACACGAGTGTAAACTTTCACCTCATCTCACCCCGCATCTTTAGCATTAGTCTCTGTTATCATCAAATTACAAGGACACGTGCATATACTACAGTGGTAGGTAGATTTGTATGTATTTTGAAAGCCTATTTTTTGGCTAGCTAGCGCTGACAGCTTTGTTGAAAGGCTAAAGTTAGTTGCCTTGCTAGTTTGTTGTTTATGTCTACCGTTATCTACAGTACTAGTAACAGTAGTAGTAATAGTTAGGTAGTTAGCTAACGTTAGTTGCTACAGAGCATTTATGTATGTGACTTTGTGTTTATCTTGTAAGTTAACTGCTGCTTGTGCCAGTTGTTTTGAACGTGATTAACTGCTGTCCGTCCAGTCCCGAGGGCTTCACTGACCTTGCAGCTGCACAGTGGAGATCTCATCTCAATCGATCAGGGGCTCTCCATGTCAACTCAGCCTCATGCCCAGAGATCAAGTTTAGAAAAGACTTGCTGTCACATTCAGATCTGTGTGTGCGTGTATTTCTCTCTCAACATAAGTGTGTGCATACCACTGGAACTAAGGCATGTGTGCATACCACTGGAACTGAGACATGTGTGCATACCACTGGAACTGAGGCATGTGTGCATACCACTGGAACTGAGGCATGTGTTCATACCACTGGAACTGAGACATGTGTTCATACCACTGGACCTGAGGCATGTGTGCATACCACTGGAACTGAGGCATGTGTTCATACCACTGGAACTGAGGCATGTGTTCATACCACTGGAACTGAGGCATGTGTGCATACCACTGGAACTGAGGCATGTGTTCATACCACTGGAACTGAGACATGTGTGCATACCACTGGAACTGAGGCATGTGTTCATACCACTGGAACTGAGACATGTGTTCATACCACTGGAACTGAGACATGTGTTCATACCACTGGAACTGAGGCATGTGTGCATACCACTGGAACTGAGGCATGTGTGCATACCACTGGAACTGAGGCAGAGAGGAAATTAATAAAGTCTTGTTTAGATGGCCTGCTTGAGGAATAGATGGCCTGCTTGGGGAATAGATGGCCTGCTTGAGGAATAGATGGCCTGCTTGAGGAATAGATGGCCTGCTTGAGGAATAGATGGCCTGCTTGTGGAATAGAAGGCCTGCTTGGGTAATAGATGGCCTGCTTGAGGAATAGATGGCCTGCTTGGGGAATAGATGGCCTGCTTGAGGAATAGATGGACCTAATTACCACAAATTGAGTGCCCATCCCACCTTTGCACCTCTCATCCTTCATTTCTGGTGTAAAGCCAGTTGTGAGAATAAAAATGACCAGCTAATGCTTTTAGCAGCAGTTACCGGTGCTGACTTTGACAAATGCTATCAGCTTCCTTACACATTCAGTTTCATTTAGGCATAGCTATATTCCACTTTACTTCAATGAGCACCTAATATCACAAATATTTAATTGAGGAAATATACACTGCTCAAAAAAATAAAGGGAACACTAAAATAACACATCCTAGATCTGAATGAATGAAATATTCTTATTAAATACTTTTTTCTTTACATAGTTGAATGTGCTGACTACAAAATCACACAAAAATTATCAATGGAAATCAAATTTATCAACCCATGGAGGTCTGGATTTGAGGTCACACTCAAAATTAAAGTGGAAAACCACACTACAGGCTGATCCAACTTTGATGTAATGTCCTTAAAACAAGTCAAAATGAGGCTCAGTAGTGTGTGTGGCCTCCACGTGCCTGTATGACCTCCCTACAATGCCTGGGCATGCTCCTGATGAGGTGGCGGATGGTCTCCTGAGGGATCTCCTCCCAGACCTGGACTAAAGCATCCGCCAACTCCTGGACAGTCTGTGGTGGATGGAGCGAGACATGATGTCCCAGATGTGCTCAATTGGATTCAGGTCTGGGGAACGGGCGGGCCAGTCCATAGCATCAATGCCTCTTGCAGGAACTGCTGACACACTCCAGCCACATGAGGTCTACATTACATTTACATTTTAGTCATTTAGCAGACGCTCTTATCCAGAGCGACTTACAGTAGAGTGCATACATTTTTATTACATTTTTACATACTGAGACAAGGATATCCCTACCGGCCAAACCCTCCCTAACCCGGACGACGCTATGCCAATTGTGCGTCGCCCCACGGACCTCCCGGTTGCAGCCGGCTGCGACAGAGCCTGGGCGCGAATCCAGAGACTCTGGTGGCGCAGCTAGCACTGCGATGCAGTGCCCTAGACCACTGCGCCACCCGGGAGGTCTAGCATTGTCTTGCATTAGGAGGAACCCAGGGCCAACCGCGCCAGCATATGGTCTCACAAGGGGTCTGAGGATCTCATCTCGGTACCTAATGGCAGTCAGGCTACCTCTGGCGAGCACATGGAGGGCTGTGCGGCCCCCCAAAGAAATGCCACCCCACACCATGACTGACCCACCGCCAAACCGGTCATGCTGGAGGATGTTGCAGGCAGCAGAACGTTCTCCACGGCGTCTCCAGACTCTGTCACGTCTGTCACATGTGCTCAGTGTGAACCTGCTTTCATCTGTGAAGGGCACAGGGCGCCAGTGGCGAATTTGCCAATCTTGGTGTTCTCTGGCAAATGCCAAACGTCCTGCACGGTGTTGGGCTGTAAGCACAACCCCCACCTGTGGAGGCCCTCATACCACCCTCATGGAGTCTGTTTCTGACCGTTTGAGCAGACACATGCACATTTGTGGCCTGCTGGAGGTCATTTTGCAGGGCTCTGGCAGTGCTCCTCCTGCTCCTCCTTGCACAAAGGCGGAGGTAGCGGTCCTGCTGCTGGGTTGTTGCCCTCCTACGGCCTCCTCCACGTCTCCTGTTGTACTGGCCTGTCTCCTGGTAGCGCCTCCATGCTCTGGACACTACGCTGACAGACACAGCAAACCTTCTTGCCACAGCTCGCATTGATGTGCCATCCTGGATGAGCTGCACTACCTGAGCCACTTGTGTGGGTTGTAGACTCCGTCTCATGCTACCACTAGAGTGAAAGCAACGCCAGCATTCAAAAGTGACCAAAACATCAGCCAGAAAGCATAGGAACTGAGAAGTGGTCTGTGGTCACCACCTGCAGAACCACTCCTTTATTGGGGGTGTCTTGCTAATTGCCTATAATTTCCACCTGTTGTCTATTCCATTTGCACAACAGCATGTGAAATTTATTGTCAATCAGTGTTGCTTCCTAAGTGGACAGTTTGATTTCACAGAAGTGTGATTGACTTGGAGTTACATTGTGTTGTTTAAGTGTTCCCTTTATTTTTTTGAGCAGTGTATATTTTTGAAAAGGACAGACATTTTCTGTGGCATAACTCCAATGACAGCTAGTTCATGTGTTTCCTTTGTTCAGATGTTTCTGGTGGTTGTTCTGTGAGCGCTTGACTGAAGCTGGAAAGGATTCCACTCTGAAGCAGTGTCTGTGACGAGCCATCATGGTCCGCCTCACCATGGATCTGATTGCCAAATCCAGCAACCATTTCAAAAACAAGAGAAGTTACTCCCTCCCAACGTACCTCAAGAAACTCACTCACCTGAACTTCTCCAACAGGAACATAGAGGACATTGTAAGTACAATATCACAAGACATACTACAGTTACCCAAATTAATATAGGCTAGCTATGTTTTGTTTCTGTGCTTCTCTCTTTTAGCTTCTAATGGTAGGGATTAGGAATGCACCGATATGACATTTTTGGCCGATACCGATATCCAATATTTTCCTTGAGGCCTTTTAAGCAATCTAGTACAGTTAAATAGTTGAAACACACACACACACACACACACACACACACACACTGACCAAAAAGTTATTTTGTTGGAATTTACGTATGTCCCATTACCAGTAAAACATAATCAAGACCTATTTCTTTCACTTACTTGCTGTGCTGTTTCGTTGTTCATTTGTTCAGTCGTTTCATTCTCAACCAGAATTTCATCATACATGTCAAGCAGTGAAGTTTCAGCTCTGTACGTGGCCTCTCTTCCTCGGTGCGCACTGTCACTGTGTCTGTTTCCATCTTGTCCAGCTGTGTCTGTAACATTTCACGTAAACCATGTTTCGTGTCTTCATCGAAGTAGCGGTCCTTGTACCTAGCATTGAGCATGGTGGCGACACGGTAAAGAGGCTCAGAGAGAATGCCACCGAATCGCTTGTTCACAGCCTCGAGTACTTTTGTAAAGTTAGCCCCACGGTCTGTTTGCAGTTTTGTTGAGCAGGCGTTTCAGTGCCATGACAAAGGGTTAGCTTATTTCTCGACTCAGTTGTTCAAATGGCGCTAGGAGTGTGTTCATGTTTCCAAGTTTTAAACATGTTCTCAAATGCCATTGAAATGGCAGCAGCGGAATGAGAACCAGCACATTCTTGAGCATGCAATACGGCTCTCCTCAGTACAAAATCCTCGTTCACCCACTGTGCTGTCAGACTCAGCATGCTCATGGGGCTGCCATCGCTGATCCAAATGTCAGTCGTGAAGCTAATAGCAGTGACGCCCATAGCAAGTAGCTTATAGATGTGCGTTTCAACAATACTGTGTAACTCTGGTAGGGCAACATCTGAAAAATAGCGCCTACTTGGTATTGTGTACCGGGGCTCAGAAGTGCTCGACCAGTCAGCGAAAGCCAACATCATCCACGACAGAGAACGGTTGATTGTCAAGGGCAATGAATTCCGTTATGTTGGCGTTAATGGATTTCATCTTTGAGTTGTCTCGCTGAAATGTTCTTAGTCTTTCAAATGACTGCTCAACTTGAACTTGTTTAGTTGTTGGAAGTGTTCGCTTAGTATTTTTCTGCTTTTGTTCTGTGTAGCGCTGTGTATTTCTTGTGGTGTCATTACGTCATCTAGAGGAAAAAGAAACGCACACCTATTTAGGCGAGGTGCTGGCTAGTGGAGTGGAACACTTGAAAATAAAGGAGAGCCGCACACTCTAAGAGCTCAGATGCAAAAATTGAATGTCCAACGTTTCGACAGGCAAGCTGTCTTCATCAGGGTTTATTTTCAAGTCATTACGTCATCTACCTATGTTATATGGGTATGCACGTCAGCTTTGACATCGGTTTTGCACATCAGCGTTAAACTAGACATCGGGCCGATGTTGGCATTTTTAGCTAATATCGGCCGTTTACGATATGCTTACCGATATATCGTGCGTCCCTAGTAGGGATATCTTCTTTGTTTGTTGCAGGACGATCTCTCCATGTGCAGAAACCTCACAGTCCTCTACCTGTACGACAATCAGATCAGCCAGATCTGCAACCTGGGTTTTGCCTCCAACCTCACTCACCTATACATGCAGAACAACAACATCACTCATATAGATAACCTCTCCAGCCTGCAGAAGCTTTCCAAACTGTGAGTAGGAGCTTGTCCAGTTTAAATGGATATTTAGAGATGTTGGCAATGATTGGCCCGTTATCTACTTCCCTGGCGATAGATGAACTCGATGATACCATTTTCATGTCTCTACGTGCAGTTTGAAGGAAGTTGCTAACTGGCGTTAGCACAATTTCTAACTAGTGTTAGCGCAATGACTGGAAGTCTATGGCAACAGCTAACATGCTAGCTGTTCCTGTAGACTTCCAGTCACTGCGCTAACGCTACTTAGCATTGGCTCGTGAAAATAACTCTAAATTCCTTCATACTGGACGAAAAGGTCAAATCCAGAAGTTCATCTATATCTGGGGAAGTAGATAAAGTGCTTAATTGACTAAATCCCAAAGTATCCCTTTAAATGTATGATGTCTGTGGTAAAACTTTGGAGATATATTCAACTGTCTATGACTGTCTGTGTGCATGTGTCCATGTTTCTCCATTCGCCCGTGTTTTTGTCTTGGCGTGCATGAGTGTATATCTCTTACGTTTGTGTGTGTGTGTCTCTCTGTGCCATATCAGGTACCTGGGGGGAAACAGCATCACGGTGGTGGAGGGGTTAGAGGAGCTGGGGGAGCTGAAGGAGCTCCACATGGAGGGCCAGAGACTCCCCAGTGGAGAGAAGCTGCTCTTTGACCCCAGGACTCTCCTCTCCCTCGCTGTAAGACACACTAAAACTTACTGTATGTTTCCCAGTCTAAACAGTGTGCGCATATATTCTAAATACATTTTGTGACAGTTATGTTAATTTTTGTGTTCGGCAGCATTTGGCAGGGTTTTTTCGGCTGTTCGAGCACACAACATTTTTTCTTGAGGCAAGCCAACGTTCGGTAGCCGAAGTCTACGTCCCTTCGTTGGTGATTGGGCAACAGTAGGGATTCTTCAATGACGTGTTTGTTGTCATTCAACGAGAGATTACTAGTTTTCATGCACACTTTTTCACTTGAGAAATACTGCACCGAACATCTTAGATGAAAAATTGCACGACTAAGACAGACTCCTTGATTTATCTTAGATCGATTCTGACTATTTTGAGGAAGTGTAGCTGTATGTTATTGCTAAGCCATCTCAAAAGGCACAAAAAGTAATATTGGCACTTTTTTCTTGTTTTTCAAGCAAATTTATTTTTAAGGGAGTATGCGAGGCACAGACGTTCGCTTCGCCTATTTATTTATTTATTTTATTTCACCTTTATTTAACCAGGTAGGCTAGTTGAGGTCAAGTTCCCATTTGCAACTGCGATCTGGCCAAGATAAAGCATAGCAATTCGACACATACAATAACACAGAGTTACACATGGAATAAACAAAACATACAGTCAATAATACAGTAGAACAAAAGAAAACAAAAAGTCTATATACAATGAGTGCAAATGAGGTAAGTTAAGGCAATTAACAGGCCATGGTGGCGAAGTAATTACAATATAGCAATTAAACACTGGAATGGTAGATGTGCAGAAGATGAATGTGCAAGTAGAGATACTGGGGTGCAAAGGAGCAAGATAAATAAATAAATACAGTAGGGGATGAGGTAGGTAGATAGATGGGGTGTTTACAGATGGGCTATGTGCAGTGATCTGTAAGCTGCTCTGACAGCTGGTGCTTAAAGATAGTTAGGGAGATATGAGTCTCCAGCTTCAGAGATTTTTGCAGTTCGTTCCAGTCATTGACAGCAAAGAACTGGAAGGAAAGACGACCAAAGGAGGAATTGGCTTTGGGGGTGACCAGTGAGATATACCTGCTGGAGCGCGTGCTACGAGTGGGTGCTGCTATGGTGACCAGTGAGCTGAGATAAGGCGGGGCTTTACCTAGCAGAGACTTGTAGATAACCTGTAGCCAGTGGGTTTGGCGACTAGTATGAAGTGAAGGCCAACCAACGAGAGCGTACAGGTCGCAATGGTGGGTAGTGTATGGGGCTTTGGTGACAAAACGGATGGCACTGTGATAGGCTGCATCCAGTTTGTTGAGTAGAGTGTTGGAGGCTATTTTATAGATGACATCACCGAAGTCGAGGATCGGTAGGATGGTCAGTTTTACGAGGGTATGTTTGGAAGGATGCTTTGTTGCGATATAGGAAGCCGATTCTAGATTTAATTTTGGATTGGAGATGCTTAATGTGAGTCTGGAAGGAGAGTTTACAGTCTAACCAGACACCTAGGTATTTGTAGTTGTCCACGTATTCTAAGTCAGAGCCGTCCAGAGTAGTGATGCTGGACGGGCGAGCAGGTGCGGGCAGTGATCGATTGAATAGCATGCATTTAGTTTTACTTGCGTTTAAGAGCAGTTGGAGGCCAGGGAAGGAGAGTTGTATGGCATTGAAGCTCGTCTGGAGGTTCGTTAACACAGTGTCCAAAGAGGGGCCAGAAGTATAGTTTGGCTAGGAGCAAGACAAACCTAGTATGCAGACGCCTTAACACACCAACTACATCACCAACCACATCCTATAGTAAAGGAGATTGTTTCAGCTCATTTCACACCACAATTGACAACTGAAATGCAAGTTATGCACCAGGATTCCACCATAGATCTCACGTTGCTCTGTATTGGTAACCTCATAATTTCCACCCTCTTGAGCAATAAGACCATATATGTTCACGACCTGCATTATGTGCTTGTCTGGCAAAGGTCTCTCAGATTTCCATAAGGCCAGTGGTCCCTGTAAAAGCGGTATTGTGCTGGGTTTGATGATGTCAAAGAGAGCTCTGTGGCACTTTCTGGTCTCACAGATCAACCATGGCTGTTTACTCCTTAGACTCTGGTTAAACAAACTGCAAATCTCACATTCTTGTTAATTTTGATAATTAAAGAAATTGCAGTGCAAATGTAAAAGCTCCCGCTTTTTATCAACAGCTCTAGTTAAAGGAACTGAAACTAAGACAAATATCAAATTTCAATAGCAGTATTTAATAGAACCATTATAGAACCAAAGCAATCTGTTGAACCATTTTACAGGCGTACTCAAGGGACAATAATATATACTGGTTGTAAATATTATTAAGTAGTTTTTCAAATGTTTCACTTATCTTTGCAGGAATCTCTAGGTGTCTTGAATATCAATAAGAACAACATAGATGATGTCAGAGATCTCGCCATTCTAAAGAAACTCACACATTTCTTTGCTGCAGACAACCAGCTACAGGACATGCAGGTAAGAACTCCTACGTTTCCTCATGAAAGCACTGCTACAGATGGAGTTAGCTAATACCAGTCACTACTTACTCTACTCTTACCCTACGTGACAAAAGTGTAAACTGTGAGCGTACCGTGCGATCGAAAAAGAACCCACACCACATCACAGAAGCGATGTGTGCCGGGGTGTATTCAAATCAACACGCGGACTATAAGCAGATCAGGGTAACATGAACATAGCAGCGCTGCTCTCTGTAAGTGATGTGTGAAATGATATGGAGAGCAGGGTGCTAAAGAACCAAATCCTGCAAATCCCGCCAGAGGTTCACAGTCTCTGCAACTCGCACAAGGTTAGAATTATTCAACAAATCAGTGGCCTGGTCCCCTAGGACTGCCCTCGCTGACAGCTTTAAACAAGCGCAAGTTTCTCTCCTTCCTTAGGAGGCTGATTTTTCCTCTTTCTCTGTGAGTACAGCATTTGATACCGCCTCCCCAGCAGCACCACTAAACTTGATGGGAGATTCATTTGAAGCAGAGATATGGTTTCTGTTCGCTGTGTTGACCTTGAAAAACGACCTGCGGTGCGTTCCTGTGACTCCACTTCTGAGGAAAATACTTTTTCTCTCTCTGTGGATCTGAAAGGCTAGATGGTTGAACTCTTTTTAAAAGGATGTCTCTTCATCCATGCTATAATGTCACTTTGGGACACAGCATTGAAGCCCACCGTTAGCGTGGGTAACATTGGCACTCAACACAATGATATTCCACTGAGCAGAGCAACCTTTTGCAGGTAATTGCTGTACATGTGTCAGAGGGAGCTCTCATGTTCTCATATTTAGTGGATATCTCCTTTAATTTATACAACCCCTCTTCCATTATTGATCCTGCAAAGACAGGACCGTGAAGGATCAATCCCGCCTTCAACCCAGTGTGGTCAGAATCAAGAGGAAGCATTATAGATTTTTAAAATATATTATGACAGGCAGTCAGCCAGGGTGACAAATGGGCTGGTATCTACCGAGGCCGTTCACACGGCACGGGGCAGAGAGGACCAGAGAGGACGGACTAATTTAATCGCTGGTCAAATACAGGTTCATAACTGGCCTATCATTAAGTCCAGTGAGAAACCAGGGCCCAGCAGTTTAGCGCCGTGCAGTGCTCGTCCAGTCCGGGCTGCTCTAGTCTCCGTACTCCCGCAGGGGATGCAATTTGGCGCTGAGCCGCTCCTCGCAAAGGCCCTTGTGAGTGACAGCCCTGACACGATCATTTATCAAAGCCTGGGAGCGCGCCGCGCCGAAGGGGTCCCCTCTGAACTGATTGCAGCGCGGGCTGGAAAAGTGGAAGCGCTTTGGCCGAGACAGGAAGGCAATGAACAATCAGAGCGCGTCCAGAGAGTATACATATTTCCAGGCTTGGATTAATGTGCCTTTAGATAAACATACATTGCAGGACAGGCAACACGCTAGAGGAGCCGGTGGAAGGCGCCCGCAGGGAAAACTTGTTAGTCACACAACACCATTGTTAAAAAAAAAAAAATTAACTGCTGATGTGTTGTTTACACCTTTTCCCTTGGATTTTTCTCTTGGCAGTGCTACCTTTGAATTATGTATTACATTTTTTAGTTGATAGTAAGATTTTACCACTGGAGAGTGGTTTGTTTGATTACATTAATTATATGACATCTTATTCATTGTCGAAAGTACAGTCCGTAGACGCATTATAAATGGATACTATTGAGTGCTCCATTTTCACTTCCTCAAAGGTTAAAGTGCCATTTTGTTTCCCACACTTTGTCATGTAAAGACTGTACAGAGACTCTGCAATATAGTGTCTGACACCTTTACATTTGTAAGTACAGTATGTAAAACGTAAGTTTCTCTGTATTTTTCTTGTATTCTATTTAGGACTTAGAGTTGGTGTTCAGCCAATGGCCTCAGCTGCATCGAATGGATTTGAGTGGAAATCCTGTGTGCCACAAACCCAAGTACAGAGACAGGCTGATAACTGTGTGCAAATGCCTGAGTGAGAAAATAGTTGTGTACATCCACCTAATGATCATAGGAATTTTATTATGCATTTCACATTATATGATGTTTCAGTAACTAATGCCTTTTACGTAATTCTCTACAATTACAGAAAATATATCACCTCTATAACACACAGGACGTAATTTAATTGTAGACGATGATAATGTTGTTTTTGTAGATGAGCTTGATGAGAAGGAAATTAATGAGTTGTCCAGGCAGTTCCTGATTAACTGGAAAGCGTCGAAAGACGCCAAGAAAAAACTGAAAGATGAAAGAATTATGACCGGCCAGATCACCTATCCCTTTACTGGTAAGATAATGTACTTTTATATATTTTTACATCATTCTGCTAGAGACATATACAAATATCTAAGAAATATTTTAAAAGAGACACTCACTTTGCACTTTAGAAATGTGCATATCCCATGTTACAGCCTCACAAACTTTGCTCCAAGGTCAACAACGCTCTCCCTACTCTGGTCCTGCTGTCTGTATGTCCGAAGTATCCTTAGAACTGTGACAAGGTGTGTGTATGACTTGCTTTGTATGACTGGCTTTGTTTGTGTTGCAGCAGACTTCCACATGGGCCCCCATCCTTCATCCGAATATAACTACGCCAACGTCCTGGGAAAGAGGAATCCTCCGGAGTGTGGGAGACCCAGCAGGAAGGTCCGCTCAGAACACTCACAACTGGACAGCGCAGCAATGAGGTGCCGTAACAATCTATAGTCCTATCACCCAGTGCAGCAGCAAAGGTTTTCACATCAAGATATCATCAATGCCTGTCACCAGTACAATCAATACAAAATGTTTTATTTGGTCATGTATTGTTACAGACCGTTTTAATACATCCATATGGGACACAAAAGAAACATTCAGTGTTTTTAGACTTTTCAATATGACAGATTTAGAATACAGTGTCTCTTCCACCCATGTCTGATAATTTATTAATTTCTTCTTTAATTCAGACCAAAATTAGAGGCAAATGTATATTGTATCTCAGTTTGAATAAAACACGTGTATTTAGTTGAAATAAGAGATTTTAACATCAAGACGTTTAACTTAACTGCTTGTTTCCTTCCATTTGTATATACATGCTTGAGGAATGGCCTGCTATTAATTAGTCAAATGCTCTTCTTTCTTTTCATGCTAATAAATTGTTGTCTTCCCTGCTGTTGGCCTGGTGTTGACCATCAGTATCATATGAACAGTTCATTCAGGGCTTTCTCTTTAATAGCCAATTTACATATATTCCTTTCTACTTTTTCATACCACTCAAATATGAAGTATGAAGAGGCTGATAATCACTTACTTAGTCAGCTCTCTCTCTGTTCTCCCAGGCCACGGAACGTGAAGATCCCAGTGAGTGCGGGGCTGCTTAGTGATGTGGCCGACAATGCTAAAGTCTGCGGCCTGTGAGACGGACATGCCAGCTCTGCTAACACACATTCACTCTGGTGACCCTCTCACATACACTCTGGTGACCCTCAAACACACAGACACACACATACATACACTCTGGTGACCCTCTCACGCCTGACCCTTACACATAATATATAGCCAGTGCTTGACTTGGGCAGGAGCTCACTGGAGCTGAGTACCAGCACCTAAAATGTTCTAATGCTTGAGCTCCTGCACCTCTTATAGAATATTAGTAGATACTAGAAAGTATTGTGGAACTCCTGCAACTAAATATAAACAGTTCAGGAACCCAAAATGAGTACCGGCACCTATTCCAGTCCAAGTCAAGCACTGCACATAACCTCCCACTGCTATCACCACACATCAGGGGTGGACCTGACCCCTGACACACTCAATAAGAAAGAGTCTACACTATGGTCTGTCACTGTCAGGGACTGGTGGACTGCAGTAGAGGCACTTTATGGTCATAATATATGTACTACTTTTGAAGTCTTCTTAAAATATTATGACAGAACAATAGCTGCCCTATAAAAACAGTGTCTGATATTATATCTATGTTTTTTTGGCCTTTGCCTGTTTGATGTTTGTTTTGTGTACCTGAGTGGACTTGATAAGAATTTTACAATACCTGGATTTTAGAGTGTAAGATCTGATGTGTTTATTTATGAAATGACTGAATGCCAAAGAATGGTGTTTGAGTGTGTCCATGCTGGGAAGTCCAACTCACTTCATATAAATGGCTTTATTGGATTTTTACAAATACAATTTTCACCAATTTGGAAGTTATATCCCAGAACTCTGTCAAATAAGTCCACACGTAAATCCAATCTGAGTTTGTGTTTTATACAAATTAAATAACTTTTTTTTTAATTAATTTGAGTATAACTGCTATCTGTGTCCTTGATAGTGTAGTTTGTCTTTTTTTTCCTGCTGTATTAATGACATGTTTTGTGGGACACCGACCGTGCGTAATGATGTCAGATATGCACTTAATTGCCCACCATTGTCATAAAATAGTATTGTAGAATAAATGGGGAAGGTTTTAATTGGAACAGGAGCCTTCTTGTTATTTTTTTTTTTAACAAAATAGTCATTGCAGAGCATCATATTATTTGACAAAAAAGCGTGATAGCCTAATGTCACTCCTTGCAGTCACTCCCTCATAATGTGGAAATAATACTCGCTGAGAGAGGAGTAAAATTGCTTTGGTTATTGTATTATCCCCTGTCTAAATTCCCCCCCCCCCCCCCCCCCCCCCCGAGCGTCTGAATGTGTTTTTAAAGACATGTCGGAGTAACCCCTAAAAGATGTGGGGTAATTAGGGAACGAAGCTTACTTAACCCTCTTTGCTTTACCTCATAATTAGTGGCCCGGAGCAATACTGTTACTCCATCCTTACAAAAACATTTTTTATTAAGAACAGTCTGAGGATATGCATGTTATGAATAATTCCATTAATTAATTTGCCGAGATCTCCGTTTTCTGACCCTGGAAATCAGAGTGATTAATTTATGAGTCTCGCAAGTATTTCCTCATACATGCCTGTTGATTGCACTGTTTAGAGTTTATTTATTAGCTGTTTAATGGAAATGAGACTATTTTGTGACCTACAACTCAAGGCACCCTGGCAATTAGTCAATTTTGCATATCACCTTAACCCTAGTCATCTTGTCATCATGGTCTGTTGCAACCATTGGAGTCTGCAACAAGTATTAGCACCAAAATATTAGGGACTGTTTATTTGGGCAGGTATCTGATATAGGCCTCTTGTAGCCTAGTGGGAAGCAATGACAGAGCACTTGGGTAGGAAGGCAGGTAGGCTAAGGCATATAATCAGTTCATGACCCATATGATGTTAATAACACAGATGTCCCCTCTTTATTGATATGACCTAAGGCTATGACAAAAATACATGGTTTTGGGAGAAGTACCGTCCCCCAAAATGAGTTTGCTAGAAAAAAATGCAGCCTCCGGCGTTGAAAAGAGGTCTCTCCACTCTCCCCTTCGACAGAAACATGTTGCGAAAGGGAAAAGAGCAGTAAGTCTCTCCCATTGGCAGGGAGTCTTAAGGGCTTGTGATTAATTACTCTGGAGTGAAAAAGTTGTCAGCTCTTTGTATATGCAATAAATTAGAGGCTCCTGAGACGTTTACGCACACACTCAGGTGAGCGCTACGTACGTGGACATCCCCACTGCGCACCTTCTTCCACGACCGCGCCTCTTTATAAATATTATCCCGACTTGGAGCGGCACGACTACTTTTCTCCATCTCGTATTGGAGCAGCAGTGGAGTCTGGGGTGCACTAAAGATTCTCTTCTCATTGCCTTGATGTCGTTACTCAAGACAAAGCTTTTGGGTAAATTTGAAGGTAAGCTCTCCATATTTTCATCGACGTCATGGCTTGGAATAACTTCAAAGTAATATTATTTTGTTTCAGAGGGTGTTTTGATTTCTTGATAACAGCATCATCATCAAGCAGAGTCGGTTATGTAAACATATTAAGTTACGCGGTGAAAGTAGGCCAATGATGGATCATGCACAATAATTGGTAACGATTTACATTATTCTGCATCACACCAAATAATGATGAAATTGCCACATATACAGTAATAGTGCTATTTATGATATGATTCACATTCTTATGTCAAATGGAACTTGGGAACGCAGCCTTCTAAGGGTAAGAAACACGTTGGCCTCAATATGATTATGTTCCCGTTTTATTGCAATAATGAAGGAACAATTAAATGCGATGATACAAATTCATCACAATCAATTTGCAATATTGTTATGCCATGTTGATAGTGAACATATAGCCTAATGAATGCTTTATATGTGTAATGTAAATTGACCAATAGGCATAATTGGATACATAATTTGTTTCAATACAAACGTTCCATGAATCTTTTTCTAAACTCATGAATATTCAATGGAATGTTTAGCCATACACAAGTTCAAAGTGCACACACATTTCAAGGCAAGGATGAAGATTTTGTATGCCTATTTATTTTCAGCAACCTACGTGGCCTGTTATAGATCTAATGCATTTACGCACACTAATCTACTGGTGAATAGGCCTACATTAACGTAAATTTTTTTTGTAGGCAAATCTAAGGTTTATTCAAAAAAAAAAAATACAGATAACTTGTTTTCTTTCAATCTTGGTGTTTTCAGTTTGTTTAGGAATTACACATCTGGAAATGTACATTCATCAACAAGACATGTGTTACCCGTCAGGTTAATAAGTGCTCCCTATGGTTGGAAGACAGACGATCCGCATGGATAGTGGAAATGGCCCTGTGACAGTTATGGATGAGAGTCCCACATCCAGCCCCAGCTCCAGTCCTGACATGCTGACCACCGACAGTCGGCGTCCGGAGGCCCTGCAGCTCTCCAGGGTGGTCCAGGCCGGTGGGCTCTGTGGCAGAGGACGGCCGGCAGCAACCAACGCAGCGCGGGAGAGGAGTCGAGTGCAGACCCTGAGAAGCGCGTTCCTGGAGCTACAGAGGACTCTGCCGTCGGTGCCACCGGACACCAAACTGTCCAAGCTCGACGTGTTGATTTTGGCCACCACGTACATTGCCCATCTGACTCAGACCTTGCAAGAGGAAGGGATGGATGAGGGAGATAGCACTAGACAAACAGAGGCCTTACGCTCGCTGAAAGGTGATGGTTACCTGCACCCTGTGAAAGTAAGTAGACCCGGCCATTACATTTAGATTTTTAATTGATTTCGAAATGACATTTGAAACTAACCTGACAAAGTGTTTCTGTGTGTAATAATTGTGTTGTGGTGCGATAATTGTATTTTCAGCTCTATTCGATATACCACATAATGGAATAAAAAATCATGATAATATAAAAATAGTAGGCTAATAATAACAACAACAATAATAATAATTTACATTAAATTAACATTAAAATCGAGCATATAAGATAACTCTGGTCTAAGGCCTAAGTGATGATACCCTAATCATGAACATGAAATGGTCAATCATGCAGGCATAAAATGCATTTATTAATGCACCAGTTTTTATATCACACAGATCTTTAACACGAATAGGCTTCATCGTATGATTAATTATTAATTCAATGATATAGAGCGGAATTGTTATTATTGGTTATTGAAAGCACCAATTTGCACCATAAATTATGTTCAATTAAATATTTAAAGCAATATCTTACATAATTTCTCATTTCTATTTTCAGGTGCATTGAAATTCGTTAACTGCACTCACTAGAGGATGTGTTCTCTCTTTTTTTTATCTCAACAGAAGTGGCCGATGCGATCCAGGTTATACGTCGGAGCCAGCGGTCAGTTTCTGAACAATTCAAAACAGACAGAAAATCGAGATGCATCATCGTCAACCTCACAGACATAAATCTATCCATTGCATAACTTCTCATTCAGACGACCATTAGTTATGAAGATTATTTCAGCAGAATCCACCTATGAGGACTTTTAATGAATAGCAGACCATGGTTCGTCGTCTGACGTTATACTTTTTATTTGTCAAACAATTGAAGTATCTGCTTTTGACGTTTCATATCATGTAAAGGGGGCAGTCACGAGACAGTCAACTCTTTTAATTGTAGGAAACACATTGTAAATTAATATATTATGTGATTATGTATATAACATTTGAGAAAGCTTAAATAGTGTTTCTCTGTTGTTATTTTGGCCTTGCTCTGCTCTGTTTTCTGCAGTTATGTTGTTAGAGGTATTACCGTGTCTACTTTTATTTTATTTTAAATTCCATGTGTTGGGTAATGAGCTTTCGGGCTTGACTTGTTGGCTATGCACTTTCAGTTAAAACATTTGTACTAAATGCATGTGTGAATAACTTAACATCTGTCATGTGAAGTGGTCTGTCAGAATCTCAACAATGGTAGGAGCCTCTTCATCTCCCCTTCTTTCTTACGTTACTTCTTTCTTACGTGAATGGTTGTAAATGTGTTTGTTGATAATGGCTTGAGAAATAAAAAGAATACATGTCTCCCACTCCGTAGGTTGTAAATACGTTTACTGAGATGTATTAGTTGTAAGTAAATAAACATGTTCTCTCATTGAAGACAAGCTATATCTTTTAACAATCAAGAGGGATTCCATTTTATTATTTGCCTAAAAAGGAATTATGAGTAAACATTCTTTGGAAATATGACTTTTTTTTGCATGCATGTGCTGACTCAGATAAATATATTACACTGAAAAAAATATAAACGCAACATGTGTTGGTCCCATGTTTCATGAGCTGAATTAAAAAATCTCAGAAATGTTCCATACACACAAAAATCTTATTTCTTACAAGTGTTGTGCACACATTTGTTTACATCCCTGTTAATGAGCATTTCTCCTTTGCCAAATTAATCCATCCATCTGATATGTGTGGCATATCAAGAAGCTGATTAAACAGCATGATCATTACACAGGTGCACCTTGTGCTGAGGACAATAAAAGGCCACTCTAAAATGTACAGTTTTGTCACACAACACAATGCCACAGATGTCTCAAGTTTTCAGGGAGCGTGGAATGTCCACCAGAGTTGTTGCCAAAGAACTGAATGTTAATTTCTCTGCCATAAGCTGCCGCCAACATCGTTTTCGAGAATTTGTCAGTACGTCCAACCGGCCTCACAACCGCAGACCACGTGTAATCACGCCAGCCCGAGACCTCCACATCCGGCTTCTTCACCTGCGGGATCGTCCCAAGTAGATGAGCCTGGCTGCCAAGTGGGTGGGCCTATGCCCTCCAAGGCCCACCCATGGCTGCTCCCCTGCCTAGTCATGTGAAATTCATAGATTAAGGCCAAATTAACTTATTTCAATTGACTTTGAAACTGTTGCATTTTGCATTTGCATCCAACTGCTCTGAAGATAGGAAACACTGTCACCACCGACAAATCCACTATAATTGAGAATTTCAATAAGCATTTTTCTACGGCTGGCCATGCTTTCCACCTGGCTACCCCTACCCCGGACAACAGCACTGCCCTCCCCTCTGCTACTCGCCCAAGCCTTCCCCATTTCTCTTTCTCCCAAATACAGTCAGCTGATGTTCTAAAAGAGCTGCAAAATCTGGACCCTTACAAATCAGCCGGGCTAGATAATCTGGACCCTTTCTTTCTAAAACTATCTGCTGAAATTGTTGCCACCCCTATTACCAGCCTCTTCAACCTCTCTTTCGTGTCGTCTGAGATTCCCAAAGATTGGAAAGCAGCTGCGGTTATCCCCCTCTTCAAAGGGGGGGACACTCTTGACCCTAACAGCTACAGACCTATATCTATCCTACCCTGCCTTTCTAAGGTCTTCGAAAGCCAAGTCAACAAACAGATTACCGACCATTTCGAATCCCACCATACCTTCTCCGCTATGCAATCTGGTTTCAGAGCTGGTCATGGGTGCACCTCAGCCACGCTCAAGGTCATAAACGATATCTTAACCGCCATCGATAGGAAACAATACTGTGCAGCCGTATTCATTGACCTGGCCAAGGCTTTTGACTCTGTCAATCACCACATCCTCATCGGCAGACTCGACAGCCTTGGTTTCTCTAATGATTGCCTCGCCTGGTTCACCAACTACTTCTCTGATCGAGTTCAGTGTGTCAAATCGGAGGGTCTGTTGTCCGGGCCTCTGGCAGTCTCTATGGGGGTGCCACAGGGTTCAATTCTTGGACCGACTCTCTTCTCTGTATACATCAATGATGTCGCTCTTGCTGCTGGTGATTCTCTGATCCACCTCTACGCAGACGACACTATTCTGTATACTTCTGGCCCTTCTTTTGACACTGTGTTAACAACCCTCCAGGCGAGCTTCAATGCCATACAACTCTCCTTCCGTGGCCTCCAATTGCTCTTAAATACAAGTAAAACTAAATGCATGCTCTTCAACCGATCGCTGCCTGCACCTGCCCGCCTGTCCAACATCACTACTCTGGACGGCTCTGACTTAGAATATGTGGACAACTACAAATACCTAGGTGTCTGGTTAGACTGTAAACTCTCCTTCCAGACTCACATCAAACATCTCCAATCCAAAGTTAAATCTAGAATTGGCTTCCTATTCCGCAACAAAGCATCCTTTACTCATGCTGCCAAACATACCCTTGTAAAACTGACCATCCTACCAATCCTCGACTTCGGTGATGTCATTTACAAAATAGCCTCCAAAACCCTACTCAATAAATTGGATGCAGTCTATCACAGTGCCATCCGTTTTGTCACCAAAGCCCCATATACTACCCACCACTGCGACCTGTACACTCTCGTTGGCTGGCCCTCGCTCCATACTCGTCGCCAAACCCACTGGTTCCAGGTCATCTACAAGACCCTGCTAGGTAAAGTCCCCCCTTATCTCAGCTCGCTGGTCACCATAGCAGCACCTACCTGTAGCACGCGCTCCAGCAGGTATATCTCTCTAGTCACCCCCAAAACCAATTCTTCCTTTGGACGCCTCTCCTTCCAGTTCTCTGCTGCCAATGACTGGAACGAACTACAAAAATCTCTGAAACTGGAAACACTTATCTCCCTCACTAGCTTTAAGCACCAGCTGTCAGAGCAGCTCATAGATTACTGCACCTGTACATAGCCCATCTATAATTTAGCCCAAACAACTACCTCTTTACCTACTGTATTTATTTATTTATTTTGCTCCTTTGCACCCCATTATTTCTGTCTCTACTTTGCGCTTTCTTCCACTGCAAACCAACCATTCCAGTGTTTTTAGTTTTTATTTTACTTGCTGTGTTGTATTTACTTCGCCACCATGGCCTTTTTTTATATTTTTATTTATTTATACATATATTTGTTTGCCTTCACCTCCCTTATCTCACCTCACTTGCTCACATTGTATATAGACTTATTTTTTCACTGTATTATTGACTATATGTTTGTTTTACTCCATGTGTAACTATGTGTTGTTGTATGTGTCGAACTGCTTTGCTTTATCTTGGCCAGGTCGCAATTGTAAATGAGAACGTGTTCTCAATTTGCCTACCTGGTTAAATAAAGGTTAAATAAAAAAAAAAATTTTTTTTTAATATTTTTGTTCAGTGTAGTTAAATATACTTTACATAATAGTTATGTCTTAGAATGCTTCTTGATAATCATGTTTTGGTGGTTTTTATTAGACCTGTTATGTATTTTACACAAATGCACAATTTTGCAACCAAAACACACTCCTCATAAAACATTTTTTTCACGTCATGACCATAGTTATGCAAGGCACATACATGGAATGTATCTTTATAGGCCCTAAGCCTATTCATAATACAAAAGAGTATTAGTGTGTTTTATAGTTTGACTATAGGCCACTTTTGAGATAATTCAGGCATTATGAAGTTGAAATCGAATTGACCGAGATCAATTTAGAAAGTCCACTTTTATGTCTTCAGACACGTTACATTGCTGAAATGTGCAAATTGGTGACTTAGCCTAATAATTCAAAAGAATAACTAAAAAAAACTGTCTCTCATGATAAAACTGTGTGTAGTCAGAGAGGAAGAGGTTAAGTGATGGGTTTTACTCTACCCAAATCTGTTCACGAATTGAGGAATTTCTGTGTGGATGTCAATGAGCGTCAAAATTAGTCAACAAAACATTTAATTGGTAATTTGCTACGTGATAATTATTTGATCGAATAGAAGTTTGGAAATGGTTAGGTTGTTATGAATGCACTGATATAAGTGGACGCAGGTATTGGAGTTGTGTCTGTTGTCTTAGAGATACATTGAGGACTCATCATGGATATAACCAGTTTTAGCATGGACATTGCCATTGAGGGCTTCCGCCATTTTAAAGTAGTCAACTGGATGGGGATTGCTATGAGTTGAGAGCAATCAGCCAATGAAGAAGAAGAAAATGGAGATAGTGTAAATGGCACTGCGCATGCTGTCACAGACGCTATGATGGCACAGATACAAAGATGAGTCCTATTCTGTTGGTCACACGCGTATCTGCCCTTTCATTGGCTATAATGGCCCCACCTGATCTCGCCGGTCACTTAACTATAACTATGTCACTATAATAGACAATCTTTTGTGTAGTGTGATTTTGGTAGGGTTACTATCTGGGATCCTTGGGACGTCCATACCGTAACCCTAACCTTACTTTCTACCTTTACCTAAATCTACACCCGTTCAAATTCAAAGGGGAAACGTCAGACACGGGAAGTCCCAAGGATTAGTGCCTGTGTGATGTGAGCTCAGACTGCGCATGTCTATAAACTGGAAGTCATTTTCTTTCTTTCTCTCTGGAAGAAGAACGGAGGAGGACGCATGGAGCCTACGTGCGCTCTCACCAACATTACTTTTATGACAATTACTTGTTGAATTCCCCGTTTATTCAACAGGTAGGTGGCTAATAACCTTAGCTAGTCGGCTTTATTTAATAATAATGCAAGTCGGTGTTTTAGCTAGTGCGATTTTTAAACGCTGGCTTAGGTTAGCCCTGTTAGCTAGCTTGAACTTCAGTGCAATGTTACCGGCGTAGAAATTCAGATTTTAAGACCTTAATGTTTTCAAAATAACTTATGTTAAATACAATTGTATGGTTATCATGGTTCGTAGCTGTTAGTTAAGCGAACCGCTTCTGCCTAGCTCACAGAGCTCGAGGGCCACGAATCCCGACCACGTGTTCATTGACCGCAATAGTTTGTAGGCCCCTCAATGTAGCTAGGCCAGGCAAAACAGACTGGTAATATATGAATACTGGCTGTCGAAATGTGTATCTCATTATTGTATTTTTATTATCATTAGCTAGTACTCATAGCTAGGTATTTAACCACTGATCTCCCCACGTTTATGCTCAAAATTGGAGCAGACAGCCAACGTTAATGCAGTAATGTGTCGGTACATGTGGGCTGGTGGTAAAGCAATTATTTATTGGACGCTCACCCAAGTTGCCGTTTTGGAGCCTACTACCAACATGTCTGGTCATGTGAATAGAATGGATCCGTAACATCACATGGTCAAAGAAAGTCATGACTCGACAAACGGTGTTAGGCTATTTGGGCATAAACGTCCCCACAGTATTGTAATAAATCATACTGGCAGCTGCTTGTCCCAGATCCGATGATAAATGGTCCCTTTGGCATTTTGGCCCCTATTGTTAGTAACGTTACTGTCCACCGAATCTGACCTGGGTTAACGGGTCATAGGCCGCGGTGGTCTGGGAATTGTCTTCCCAATGACTTCATTGGGATTAGCGGCTTTGGCCCTCCAAAGGAGTAAAGGTCTTGGTAAAAGTCGTGACCTGCTGTTGAACCTTCATAGTAGAGGCTGTAGTGTGCGCGCTGGGCTCCCGAGCTGTCATGTGCCCCATGACCCGAAGTTCATCACTCATTGTCGGTCTTATTGAAGTCTGAGTGCATTGGCTATTCCTTCAGTACAGCTTATCCATGCAATATGAAAATCAATAGCTCCACAGTCCTAAAGGGCAATTACTTGAATTTTCGATGGTGCAGAAGGTCTCACACTTTTCGGTCACCTACGTTACACTTAACGATCCAATGTGGTCATTTTTTGTTCATCTGACCAGATTGGGGTGTGGCTGAGACCATGACTATATGAATCTCAGAACTAACTGAACTGTGAATTTGACAAACCCAACAGCCGTGTAAGCTGATTTATGGTGTAAATGTGTTTTTGTTTATCTTGTAGTTGGATGGAGACTAATGGTTCCAGACATTCATACAGGCTGATTTGTTTCACTCAAGGTGAGTTGTCCAATTTTGATCCAAGATTTTTTTTAAGGGCCAAGAATGTGCAATACTTCTCTGGTCTGATAGTACTGGAGTTGTGATGAGTTATCATTTTGCCGTTTACCCATCTGACTAAATTAGGTTGCTGAGATTGTGACTAACTGAACCACCAGTATTATCACTGACCATACCACTACTGTCGTAGATGTGATTGACTATTCTTGATGCAGAGTTAATTGTCATTCCCCCTCACAGGTTCTGTGTCTTTCAGGGATAGATGGTGCTGGATGCGTTACTGTGGTACCGAGGTGCGTCCACACCTAACTCTAAGCTGTGCTCTGCTAGTCGTTGTTTTGCTGGTACTGTGATGACCTCACACTTTTGCCGTTTACCCATCTGACTAAATTGGGGTGTTGAGACTGTGACTAACTGAACCATCAGCATTATTCTAAGGAGATAATACAATTTCCAAACCACCATCTCTCAGTTGGAGACCAATGATCATCAGGATAACAATGAGTTTTTCTCCCACAGACTTGATGGGCTGGCAGGATGCTGAAGACGCTGTAGGAGGATCATCGAGTCTTTTGGTGAGTTAGGTCTGCAACTGTACTCTGCCGCGTGCCTAAGGGGGGGGGGGAATCAGGAACACAATTATAATTTAGTGTACTACAAATTGACAATTAAGCACATTGTATTTGAAAATGCCTTGATTACATTGAGACACGATCACATATATATTTTTATTTGTGGGGATACTCAGATTTCCTAAATTGAAGGTGTTTTTAGCTGAATTCCCAGTCATTTGTGTTGTACACTTTGGGGTGTTTCCTGTTGCTGACCCTTGACCTATACCTTTTTCTCCACTGCCATTAACTTGCCAGTATACAACTAGCCCAATTGAGTTGGCTGTTTGACATCTGTTTTCCCTTTGGATAATGTTGATACTGGAGTTGTGATGAGTTATCATTTTTGCCGTTTACCCATCAGACTATTATTGGGGTGCTGAGAATGTGACTAACTGAACTACCAGTGTATTCTGACATGTTTTACATTACATCTATCAAATGATGTTAATTTGAACGTGTATTCTTTCCTAGATTTGATTGGCTAGCATGTAGACTGAAGAAGTAAATCTTGCCCTGTGGTGAGTTTTTCCTCCTGAGGGCCAAACCTGATGTGTACGTCTTTTGTCGAAAGTGCATGCAACTGTAGTTGTGATGAGTTCTACATTTTGCCGTTTACCCATCAGACTAAATTGGGGTGCTGACAATGTGACGAACTGAACTATCAGTATAATCTCTTGCATATTTTGCCTAACTACAATCAAATGAAATGCTAATAGACTGTTCTTCGATTCTAGATTGATGGTCCAGTATGAAGATCTAAATCTCAGCCCTATGGTGAGTTTGAGGGCTTAACATAGCCAAGAAACTGTTTTCCTTGGGTCTGTTCTGCTACTGGAGTTGTGATGACTTCACACTTTTGCCGTTTACCCATCTGACTAAATTGGGGTGTTGAGACTGTGACTAACTGAACCACCAGCATTATCATTGATCATTTAATAGCTAAACCTGCAATCCCTGACAAAATAAGGTTTACCAAGACTTTTGTATTTTTATTGTGTAGGTTTGTTGGACCTGCAGTAGATGAGTGTCTTATGGTGAGTTTCTTCCTGGTTTGAGGTGTCGACTTAGAACTGTTCAGCCATTTTACTGGAATTGTGATGCCTTTTCTGCTGATTTACCCTCCTGAAAAGCCATTCATCTCAATTACCAGCACTATAAATAAACTATTGTAGAACGTTAAAGTAATTTTGTTGCCAGCAAATCTAATTTAACCTTTTATTTATCTAGGCATTAGTCTTAATGATTACAGTTGATTATCAATTAAGAAACTGGTAATTTACTTTAGCTGTGTTTGACTATTGACACAATCCTCAAGGTTTGGAAGGTGGCTCATGTACTCAAAAGTTAACCCGTGACACCTAAATATCCTTTGCCCCTTTTCAAAACTTTCTTGCCTGGCAAAAAAACAACCATGGTCTCAATGTGACCATGTCTAAATAAAGTCAAAAAAAAATTCCTGATTTTAATCTGCCCTGTTCATTATGATACATGTTATTAAAAACTACTTTATAGTACATTGTGTTCTTCTGGCTTCATTGAAATATTTATCAAATGAGAACCTTACATAATCACCTATTGTATTGTTTAGGCACCAACTCAAATTTTACTGTGAAATACTATTGTAAGCTACTTGTTACCCAGAATAAACCCTAATCTTAGCGCTGAACCATACGTAATGGAAGTTTACCTAGCTGTGGTCCTGGTCCTACTCGGTGATGTAGGTGTCGACTAAAGTGTAGGATGCTCTGAGAGAGCTGTTCCTGGGTCAGTTCTCCTGTGGTGCGCTTCCAGGTCACAGTGACATAATGAGCGCTGAGGCCTGTGGGTAGAGGGAGAAGTCCCCAGACCAACTACCAGGATCTCTTCACTACACAGACTATAACTAAAGCAAATACTTTGATGGCCAGGATACTCTTGGCTGTAGCCATTACTAGAGGGCCCCCGTAGAAATGATCCTCAAATAAACCATAGGGATCGATTGGACTGCTGTAACTACCAATGGTGCAGTCCTGGGGGGGCTTGTTCTTGTACTGTCAGTTATCCGGGCTGTGTGTTGGAAGGTAGTGGTGATTACAACATTTTTATAGCTGCTACAAATATCATGGCAACAAATAGGATCTGAGTTTGGCTGCTGATGTGGCTCTGGTCCTGGGTGTTCTACCATGTTAGAGGAGTTTTCACATGGTGATCACTGTATCCTCCAATAACTTGCTCCTCAGAGACAGCTTACTGTGGGCCTCAGCGGAGATCCTGGGAGTCAAAATAAAATGTATTACTTTAGTGTTTTAACTAGGCAAGTCAGTTAAGAACAAATTCTCATTTACAATGTCGGCCTACTCCGGACGACACTGGGCCAATTGTGTGCCGCCATATGGGACTCCTAATCACGGCCGGATGTGATGCAACCTGAATTCGAACCAGGGACTGCAGTGACGCCTCTTGCACTGAGATGCAGTGCCTTACACCGCTGTGTCACTCGGGAGCCCATATGACTTTATGGGGACATTTGTGGAAGTTAAATATATTGCTAATGATTCTGTTTGCCTGAACATGTCACAATTCAAAAAGAAAAGCAGATTTTTACTGTGAAATCATTAACTGTCAATGCACAATAACTACAAGATAAACAACGATGAATAGTGGGAACAGGCGTTCAGATCATAGTGATGTGCTTTATTATTTTGTGCCCCTGATGAAACGGGGTACATTTTTGCTGTTGCTTTTCACAATCTGACAACACAAAAGATTTCCCAAACTATGTAAGTCTAGAGTCAGGTACACAATTAGGCTCTATAAATGGTGTGCCACCTTGTGGACAAATATGGCATTAGAGAACACTGAAGTGCAGGCGCTCAGTGCAGCAGAGCCGACCAGCTTGTTTACAGCTGCACTAAGGTCTGATTAAGACACTGCGGAGCTGGTGAGACATATGGCTTGGAAAACCTACCTCAATCCAGGGATGAGAAATGCATTGTACTCCGAATTGTCCCATTATCCCAACTGTTACACGAGAACGCCTGCTACCACATTGGTACTCTTGGATCTTCTCTGCTACAGGGCTCAGATCTGTCTGGATCACCTGTGTGGGCCAAGAGCTGTGGGAAGGAGAGCACCATGCCCCCCCCCCCCCCCAGTTTAAACAACCGAGCACTACCAAAGATAAGTCCAAATGTGGTCCGTCACAGCATTTTGGGGGCATCTAATAGTGTGCATATGTATTTTCCCGACACTGAATCACGAGGCCAAAGGTTTCAGCCAGCTGGGCAGGGAGCTTCAGAGGAGAATAGTAGCCTAACTGGACCAGAACTGGGCAGCCCCCCCCCCCCCCTGTGTAAAAGTACTATGACCTACTACCTTAACATTGAAGTACTGTATTCATCAGTACTATCTTTACCACTACCGTTTCTTGTCCATCCTGAATTGGTGCTGAAGCCAAAGTAGAGGGGACCTGAAGGCATCGTCTATTCTCGGGCTGGGTTTGTTTGGGCAGCAGCCTGTGGGAGCAATTAACTTCCTCTGGAAAGAGTAAATAGTCTTCCCTTCCTGTTTTGCCTACATAAAGCACACGCCTAAATACACAGTTGGCTCTGAGAGATTTTATATTTCTGCAGTCTGGAATACATTGTCTTTGCCAGTGCTGAGTTCTACTGGCATTGTGGGACATGATAAAATGCTTCAAATTGCTCACTTGGAATGGCGATGTTGCAGAATCACCACATCAGACAACACAATAGTGACATTCATCGTGGGCACATTTATCAAGCGATGTAGTCCAATACATTTGAAATCATAATGTAAATTGAACATTAATGAACACCACAGTGAAAGCCAACAATGACCAACCACTGTTCCCAGCACTACACTGTCAGTCCTGGGGGTCTTGTTTGAGGGGGCTGTGGACTGCCAGGGTGCTGAAACTGGATGGGAAAGGACATCTGTTTGTCAGCATCCACTCTACACGTTGTGTATCACAGGAGGTGCCATAATGTTTCTTCATTGCTTTGACAAGACAACACATTAGCTAGAGCTGAATAAGACTGGCTTCCAGGCTACAAAGTAAGCAGGGCTCAGCACCTGACATCGTGTCCTTACCGCATGGATGTTGGCCGTGCCCGCTCCGTGCTCATCCCGAGACAGCGAGGCATACATCTCCCCTGTTTCAGGGTGTCTCACCCCATTGCCAGCCAGACCCAGGCTGTAATTCATCAACCTGAAGGCCAAATCAAACAAAATGCGAACAAGCATTGCTATGCAAGAAAAAGACTTGCTTTCTAATTTGAAGCGCATGCTGCTTTTGACGATGGTGATGCTCTGTGCCCTTCTGTTTTCTATCATTAACTACCGTGCATTCTAATTCCAGTGTGTACACGCGTGTTCCGTTTGATTTGGCCTTAAGACAGGGTAACGGAGGGTGTTGACTTCAATATAAGCATAGTACATTTTTACTGTATTTCAGGGAATTTCGTCAATGAGTGATGATACTGCGTTTCCTAAGAACTTAGTTGATTGATTGATTGACTGACTGAATGATGAGCTGTAGTACTTGTCCAGTTTGAATGTGTCAGACGTCAGGGCTAGCAGGTCCAGGTAGTGCAGTGAGTCTGGGTTGTCCTCCCTGCCCTGGACCAGGCTGAGCAGCAGGCCCAGTTTCAGGCTGCGGTACAGGCCTGGAGGAACCACAGCAGAGCCAAACGAGTTAGCCGCGATGGTAGAGAACCTCCAGGGAGAACAGGCTGTGGCCGTCAACAGGGCCTGGAAGTTACAGCTGATGGTGCCAGGGTATCTTACTACTGAAGTGTGACTTGTTGTCAATGCAAATATTGTATAGTACAGCAGAGGCTGGTGGGAGGAGCTATAGGAGGACTGGCTCCTTGTAATGGCTGGAATGGAATAAATGGAACAGTATCAAAGACATAAAACATGGAAACTGCGTTCGATTCCATTCCATTAATTCCATTCCAGCCATTACAAGGAGCCCGTCCTCCTATAGCTCCTCCCTAGCCGCCTCGTATAGTATAGGCATGTGACAGAGGTAATACACAGACAAGCACATGAATGTTCCCTATGAATGGCTTTCTCAGAGAAGCTGAAAACAAGGCCTATAGATTAGGAATAGGATTGAATGTAAACTGACGTACCACTGTAAGCATGCATATAGGTCCTTACACTCAGGCTCCCACTGTGGAACGCTATTGGCCTCCACGCTCCAGGTGACCTTCAGCCACTGGTTGACATGGGCCGGTATGCCCAGCACCCTGTACAGACGTCCAATCCTCATGGAGTTACACAGCTCATCTACATACAACATTACAAGGGAAACAAAACCATAACACTCAGGGGGGTTGTCTTGCTGTCTCCGATTATTTGAGGAACATGCAAGGTACCTACACGTCAGAACAAAGATCTCACTGTGTGCATTGTGCGACTCAACTAATGACTGTTTCTTACACTTATTAACATATATGTTTAGTAACGTGAGCTCGTTGTGTTGAATTCCTCCAGAAGACTAGGTCAACAGAATATGCAAATACTGGCACTGAGAATCACTGCTCTCTCAGGTGGTAATGGCTGGACAATGTTATTGGAGGGGACAGGAACACCTAATATCTCACTCAGGGGCACTACTGCATGGCTGGCTACTCAAACGCCTGTTTATTTTCACTCTTCCCCCACTGGGGTTGGGCCCCAAAATTGTTTGTTTTCAAAAAGGAAGAGAAAATTCATAAATGTCTAAGTAACCTTTTCTAAGGAGATAATCGAAGTCACATCTATTGAAAACAAAATCATGACTTGCAATACAAATCAAATGTTATTTGTCACAAGCGCCGAATACAAAAGGTGTAGACCTTACAGTGAAATGCTTACTTACAAGACCTTAACCAATAATGCCGTTAAAATGGAGTTAAGAAAATATTTACTAAATAAACGAAAGTGTCAACAACAAAAAAGTATAACAATAAAACAACAATAACGATGCTATATACAGGGGGTACCGGTACCAAGTCAATGTGCAGAGGTACAGGTTAGTCAAGGTCATTTGTACATGTAGGTAAGGGTAAAGTGACTGCATAGATAAACAGCGAGTAGCAGCAGTGTAAAAACAAAAAGAGGGAGGTCAATGTCAACTTTGGGGCTTTCCTTTGACACCGCCTGGTATATAGGTCCTGGATGGCAGGAAGCTTGGCCCCAGTGATGTACTGGGCTGTACGTGCACATTACAAAATGTTTGGGCAAAATTACCATTATGATAAATTTACCAGAATGTGAGCCTACCTCTGAGAAACAGGGTGACAGACTGGTACCGGAGGGCCTGGGAGGATGGACTTTCAGGACATCCAGTGCTTTGACATGGATAAGCTCTACCAGATGCTTGTCGGTTTCAAACCCGTATTGTATTTAAACAACAGCTACATGTAAGCATGGCATGTGAGGCTACTTCATCAGATATCATTCAGGGACAGAGCCAATTAGTGGTGTCATTCTCACCTCCCAGCACATGGAACCACGGGGAAACTCAGAGATCCAGGGTGTACTCGGAACGGAGGGAGGTGTGTAAACTCCAGTTCCATTAGGTCCGAAGGGTTCACACTGATACAGAACCGATACACAGCCTCACTCTGCTAGGGATCTGAAGGGAATATGAATTTGGGTGATATTAGTTGACTTTATAATATATAGCTAAATCAAATTGGACAGATATAACCATCAGTTATTTATCATAAGAGCTTCCTGTCATCTATGAAGGTCTGCTTCTCACGTCACCACATTCCCGTGGATACAGGGTTGCCTGGGTTACCCCCTCTGGACCACATGACTCAATCCCAGTAGCTACACTGACAGCTCATTGAAAGCTCTCGATGGCTAGCCTATCACTACCCCTAAACTTACGTTGAATGGTTTGCAGTCTTCAGCAAGTTGAAGAGCTCCACTAATGTCTAAAGACAAAACTGACTCTTTCAATAGGAAAACATTTTCAATTTTCTGTTACTGACAAACTAGCTAAGCTAGTTACCCCCCCCCCCCCCAATCTACACACAATTCCCCATAAGGACAAAATAAAAACCGTTTTTTAGACATTTTAGCACATTTATAAAAACTGAAATATCACATTTACATAAGTATTCAGACCCTTAACTCAGTAATTTGTTGAAGCACCTTGGGCAGAGATTACTGCCTCAAGTCTTTTTGGGTATGAAGCTACAAGCTTGGCACATCTGTATTTGGGGAGTTTCTCCCATTCTTCTCTTCAGATCCTCTCAAGCTCTGTCAGGTTGGATGGGGAGCGTCGCTGCACAGCTATTTTCAGGTCTCCCCAAAGACGTTCAATCGCGTTCAAGTCCGGGTTCTGGCTGGGCCACTCATGGACATTCAGAGACTTGTCCCGAAGCCACTCCTGTGTTGTCTTGGATGTGTGCCTAGGGTCGTTGTTCTGTTGGAAGGTGAATCTTTGCCCCAGTTGGAGGTCTTGAATGGTTCTTCCATTTAAGAATGATGGAGGCCACTGTGTTCTTGGGGACCTTCAATGCTGCAGACATTTTTTGGTACCCTTCCCCAGATCTGTGCCTCGATATAACCGTCTCAGAGCTCTATGGACAATTCCTTTAACCTCACGGCTTGGTTTTTACTCTGACATGCACTGTCAACTGTGGGACCTTATATAGACAGGTGTGTGCCTTTCCAAATCATGTCCAAACAATTGAATTTACCACAAGTGGACTCCAATGTAGAAACAGCTCAAGGATGATCAATGGAAACAGGATGCACCTAAGCTCAATTTCGAGTCTCATAGCAAAGGGTCTGAATACTTCTGTTAATTTCAGTTTTTTTCTTTTTAATACATTTGCAAAAATTTCAAAAGAAAATGTTTTCGCTTTGCTATTATGGGGTATTGTGTGTAGATTGATGAGGAACATTTTTTATTTAATCAATTTTAGAATAAGGCTGTAACGTAAGAAAATGTGGAAAAAGTCAAGGCGTCTGAATACTTTCCGAATGCACTGTACATCCTAAAACACAACATAGTTTCATTCTTATTTTATTGTGTACAGTACTTCTCATCTAAAGCATTATATTGAACAATGACGACTGTTGACCACACTCACTACTTAGAAATTGTGTGAAAACCCAAAATGGTTGAGGATTTCTGAGTAATATCTGAGTGTCAATTAAAGCAAGATTACGAGATGTAAGCTATAATACAGACAGGCAAGCAACCAACATAGCTAGAAAGCAATCAGATGGCTCAGCATCTGTTTGATAGGTAAAGTCATGGATGGAGCCATCACAGAAAAGGTCTATGAACTATATCAAAATGAAAATATGAACTGAAATAACCTCTGTCAACACAAGACTCTATTCAGTGACCTCTCTATTCCCCCATTGAGAAAAAAAAAGAACTAAGATAAGCCATCTTTTAAAGAGAGAAGAGACAAAACACAATTCCTTTCAGCTGTTCTTCTGAGAGAATATAATGACATGTTCACTGTCATTTCATTAAGGCCACAGTCTGTTTTTAAAGTGGAACAGAAATGATTGAGGAAGTTGTTTTATTCCCCACTTACACTTTTGAAGCTAGAATCCCTAGTTGCTACATAATTATAAATGAATGATATACACTGAGTGTACAAAACATTAAGAACACCTTCCTAATACTGATTTGCACCACCTTTTCCCCTCAGAACAGCCTCAATTCATCAGGGCATGGACACTACAAGGTGTCAAAAGGGTTCCACAGGGACGCTGGCCCACGTTGACTCCAACACTCCCCACAGTTGTGTAAAGTTGTCTGGATGTCCTTTGGGTGGTGGACCATTCTTGATACACACGGAAAACAGTTGAGCGTGAAAAACCCAGTAGCGTTGTAGTTCTTGACACACTCAAACCGGTCCGCCTGGCACCTACTACCATACCCCGTTCAAAGGCACTTAAATATTTTGTCTTGTCAATTCACCCTCTGAATGGCACACAATCCATGTCTCAACTGTCTCAAGGCCTAAAATTCCTTCTTTAACCCATCTCCTCCCCTTCCTCTACACTGATTGAAGTGGATTTAACAAGTGACCTCAATAAGAGATCATAGCTTTCAACTTGATTCACCTGGTCAGTTTGTCATGGAAAGAACAGATGTTCCTAATGTTTTGTCCACTCAGTGAATATACTCATTGATTATTGAAGAATATAACTCTTAGCTTAGTTCACCTGTTGTACCCGTTAGAACCCAAAATAAGTTTGTAAACAATGTAAATATAAAAAACACTGTATAGCCTCAAAACTATACATTTGATATCATGGATGGTCAGTCCTTGTATCCATAGCTGTCTATGAATTTGAGAGCGGTTACATTTCTCCAGCACCATCCCGTAGCTTTGTAGAGAGAAGTGGAGGGCACAATGCCTTGGTATTGTTTTAATGAAGGATTCTAGTTCTAAACTTGGATTTTATTTTGGGGATTAGTTTTACCCATCCCATCCTGAAAAGACACTGTGAATGTTTATCTTTTCTTCAAACAAAAGGACCAACATTGACACCACTTTAGGTGGATCAACATAAGCCAACAAACAATACGTGTCAAGAAAGATGGCCTACATTTCTTAAAAACATATTCTGTTATATAAATATAATTAGGTAAAAATAAAGATTTCTTGACACACTGCAGCCCAAATCATATTCATAAGTGCTGTCTGATCACCACTTCTGCTCGGTTTATCTTTTCTCAAAACGGGTTCATCCACAGTATGAATTCCCTTTTATTCAAAAGAATCTGGACAGGTTGAGGCACTGTTCTTCAGTCCTGATCCTGGAGACCAGCAGGGTGTGCAGGCTTTCCTTCCAGCCCAGCACTAACACACATGATTCAACTAATCGACAAGCTCTACTGGGTTGGAACAAAAGCCTGCATACCTTGTGGATCAACAGGACCATGATAGAAGAACACTGAGTTAAGGCAATTTCACAGAACTCTGGGGCAGGTCCTCACAGCGAGTCTTTCATAGAAAGGAGTTATCTGATGGTGGTGCATAGGAGAAACCTAGGAAGGCATCATCAGCCTCCATCACGATGGCGTTGACTATGGAATCTTCAGTATAACACACAGAGTTCGTAACAGTCTCGCCTGTGAATTCTGGATCAAAGTTTGTGATGTCATGAGGAGAATTCTGCAAAATAGGGAGAAAAAAAACATTCAGTTCATTCATGCCTGTGGTCTGGTGTCTTACATATCTGTGTGTGTCTGTGTGATCAGAATCAGATATAATCCTGAGAACATTTACCACATTGGGAGTGAATGGAGGTGGAACCTTCCTCTGTTCCAGGTCATCCCAGTTGATCTCTGAGAAGAAGTAGTGAGCTTTGATCTCATTCTGAAAAAAATATAGAATATAATTTATGTTTAGGTTCTAGAATGACCAAGGCAAATGTTATTTACTTCATACTGATAAAAGTGGTGTAATGCAATCCATCTGCCCAGGAGAAATGAACACTGCAGCTATTGAGCAACTCTTTGTCATGACAATATTTCTCCACCAGAGGGAGTCAGATGCCATCAGCTATGGCAATACACTAGTCACAGTTGTGAGACTGATGCTGGCTACTCACAAAGTCATCTCTGGAGCCCAGTCTGTGTGTGCCGTCCTTCTCCAGTAGAGCCTGCAGGAGGGACCAGGCCGTGTTGGACGCTCCGGGACGCATCATCAGGGGCTTGTGGAGGATGTTGTCATACATCTCATGGGTGTCTCTGCTGTAGAACGGAGGCTGTGGAACAGAGGGGAGACAGCTGTATTAGTGTAAGGGCAGCGTGTGATCAGGCAGCATGTCAAGGGTGACAGTAAATATTGTTCCTGTTTTCATTGTCTACAACAGTAACTCACCAGGCCAAAGAGCATTTCATAGAGCACTGATCCCAGACACCACCAGTCCACTGTGTTGTCATACGGTTGTTTCCTCAGGACCTCTGGAGCTAGGTACTGGGGAGAGGACAGAGTTACACACATTAGCATTGACTGGCCTTTTCAGTCTCAATCCAGAACAGTGGTCTAGACTTGCAAAGGAAGGGCCCTTATCACATGTAAGATATATAAAATAATCAAATAAAAGGATTTTCAAATAAAACAGAATGACAAAGCTATAAAACATTATCTTAAATATAAACCATCAACTTAGTGAATACCAGTGTTTAACATTTTGAACACTGTTCGCCACACAGACAGCACCATTATCCTCAGTCAGTACTAAATAATCTATCGTCATTGTGGAATTCTGGACAGAGTAGACCACTTACAAATTTCCTCACTTTCTCAATAAGTCCGGTCAGGAACGAGTAAAACATAATCAAATCACAAGCATTCTCTACTTAACAAACTGAAAATGACAGTGTCATGAGAGATGTGTCTAGATGAGTCAGCTGGTAAAGGATTTCAATCTATAGTACTTTATTTTTTGTACTTTTTACCCCCGAATTGTTGTGATATCCAATTTGGTAGTTAAAGTCTTGTCCCATCGCTGCTACTCGGGAGAGGCGAAGGTCAAGAGCCGAAACACGACCTTGCCAAGCCGCACAGCTTCTTGACACACTACTCGCTTAACCCGGAAGCCAGCCTCACCAATGTGTCAGAGGAAACACCGTGCAACTGGCCACCAAAGTCAGCGTGCACTGCACCCGGCCCGCCACAAGGAGTCACTAGAGCGCGATGGAACAAGGACATCCCAGACCTCCCCTAACCCAGATGACGCTGGGCCAATTGTGCGCCGCCTCATGGGTCTCCCGGTCACGGCCGGCTGTGACACAGTCTGGGATCGAACCCGGGTCTGTAGTGACGTCTCAAGCACTGTGATGCGGTGCATTAGACCACTGCACCACTCAGGAGGCCAGGTAATATATACTTTAATAACTTTCAAAAAATGTATTCATATATACTGTATTCATTTTCATTACTTTTTTTTCACAACTGCCACCAGTTTTACACCAAAACATTTACAACTGACATGTTAAATAGGTGCATAAAAAAGGATTTCACCAGAGAGTTTCTGAATGAAATATCCTTCATATTTATTTATACATGTATTTAACATGTCGGTTGTAAATGTTTTGGCGTAAAACTGGTGTCAGTTGTGAAAAAAGTCAATAGTTTAAAGATTTGCAGATTGAATAGAAAATAATGCATTAATTGGATGTTTTTTTATTATTAATTAGGCTGTTTTCTCTGGAACCATATAGTTTATCTACAAGAAACTCATGGACACCGATATAGAAAATGAATACAGTATATACAGTGGGGAGAAAAAGTATTGGATACACTGCTGATTTTGCAGGTTTTCCTACTTATAAAGCATGTAGAGGTCTGTAATTTTTTATCATAGGTACACTTCAACTGCGAGACGGAATCTAAAACAAAAATCCAGAAAATCACGTTGAATGATTTTTAAGTAATTCATTTGCATTTTATTGCATGACATAAGTATTTGATACATCAGAAAAGCAGAACTTAATATTTGGTACAGAAACCTTTGTTTGCAATTACAGAGATCATACGTTTCCTGTAGTTCTTGACCAGGTTTGCACACACCGCAGCAGGGATTTTGGCCCACTCCTCCATACAGACCTTCTCCAGGATCCTTCAGGTTTCGGGCTGTCGCTGGGCAATACGGACTTTCAGCTCCCTCCAAAGATTTTCTATTGGGTTCAGGTCTGGAGACTGGCTAGGCCACTCCAGGACCTTGAGATGCTTCTTACGGAGCCACTCCTTAGTTGCCCTGGCTGTGTGTTTCGGGTCGTTGTCATGCTGGAAGACCCAGCCACGACCCATCTGCAATGCTCTTACTGAGGGAAGGAGGTTGTTGGCCAAGATCTCACGATACATGGCCCCATCCATCCTCCCCTCAATACGGTGCAGTCGTCCTGTCCCCTTTGCAGAAAAGCATCCCCAAAGAATGATGTTTCCACCTCCATGCTTCACGGTTGGGATGGTGTTCTTGGGGTTGTACTCATCCTTCTTCTTCCGCCAAACACGGTGAGTGGAGTTTAGACCAAAAAGCTCTATTTTTGTCTCATCAGACCACATGACCTTCTCCCATTCCTCCTCTGGATCATCCAGATGGTCATTGGCAAACTTCAGACGGGCCTGGACATGCGCTGGCTTGAGCAGGGGGACCTTGCGTGCGCTGCAGGATTTTAATCCATGACGGCATAGTGTGTTACTAATGGTTTTCTTTGAGACTGTGGTCCCAGCTCTCTTCAGGTCATTGACCAGGTCCTGCCATGTAGTTCTGGGCTGATCCCTCACCTTCCTCATGATCATTGATGCCCCACGAGGTGAGATCTTGCATGGAGCCCCAGACAGAGGGTGATTGACCGTCATCTTGAACTTCTTCCATTTTCTAATAATTGCGCCAACAGTTGTTGCCTTCTCACCAAGCTGCTTGCCTATTGTCCTGTAGCCCATCCCAGCCTTGTGCAGGTCTACAATTTTATCCCTGATGTCCTTACACAGCTCTCTGGTCTTGGCCATTGTGGAGAGGTTGGAGTCTGTTTGATTGAGTGTGTGGACAGGTGTCTTTTATACAGGTAACGAGTTCAAACAGGTGCAGTTAATACAGGTAATGAGTGGAGAACAGGAGGGCTTCTTAAAGAAAAACTAACAGGTCTGTGAGAGCCGGAATTCTTACTGGTTGGTAGGTGATCAAATACTTATGTCATGCAATAAAATGTAAATTAATTACTTAAAAATCATACAATGTGATTTTCTGGATTTTTGTTTTAGATTCCGTCTCTCACAGTTGAAGTGTACCTATGATAAAAATTACAGACCTCTACATGCTTTGTAAGTAGGAAAACCTGCAAAATCGGCAGTGTATCAAATACTTGTTCTCTCCACTGTGTATGAATACATTATTTTTTAAAGTTATTCAAGTATATATTACCCGAGTTACTATAGATTGCCGTACAGTCCGGTAACTTTGGTAAATTACTGGTAGCTTTGCAACCCTATTCTAAAGATTAAAAGGTTCTTATTACGCCGTATTACATACACTGCCCTGGAAAACATTACTCATGCCCATTCTATACATAGTACTGTATATGGCACTTAAAATGGAGACAGGCATGGCAAATTATTAACCCCTTTCATGCCTCCCTCTTAATTTTCATTATGTACAATTTCCTTTGTTAATAATTAGTAGTGAATTGACACTAAATTGTGACATGTCATGTGAACCAAACGGCAGCAAAAAGGACACGTGGCATTAATCAACCGTACTAAACGCTTAATGTTACCTCGGGTGTCCCACAAAATGTGCTTGTCGTCTCGGCTTGGGAAATGCCTTCCTTGCACAACCCGAAGTCAGTCAAAACTATATGGCCCTTTAATGAAGGGGAGACAGGGAACATTTTAGACACTGTTCGCCACACAGATGGCCCATTATCCTCAGTCAGTACTAAATAATCTATTGTCATTGTGGAATTTTGGACAGAGTAGACCACTTACAAATTTCCTCACTTTCTCAATAAGGCCGATCAGGAACGAGTAAAACATAATCAAATCACAAGCATTTTCTACTTAACAAACTGAAAGTGAAACTGCCGTTCGTGACAGATGTGTCAAGATGTGTCAGCTGGTGAAGGATTAGGCTTCACCACAG
Organism: Salvelinus namaycush; assembly: GCF_016432855.1. Classification (NCBI taxonomy): domain Eukaryota; kingdom Metazoa; phylum Chordata; class Actinopteri; order Salmoniformes; family Salmonidae; genus Salvelinus; species Salvelinus namaycush. Next base: position 22,978,076 of record NC_052339.1, on the reverse strand, counting down.
ATGCTTGTTTTCACCACAAATGCTTGGATTGGTTTGTTTGGTACATTCATATTCACATCTCATAATTTGTTCCACTGACTTGTAGTAAACACTGCAAACACTTAGTAAGGGCTTTACTAAAGGTACAACTTTTAACTGAGGTTAAATTCAATTGCAGAAATATTTGGGGTAATGTAAAAATACCAGGTAGACTACAGCCATGGGAGGATGCTTCCAGTTTCAAGATGCATTTGTATGTGAACAGCTGTTGGTAAACAGACTGCATAAGTTTTGCTAGTGCAGGTTGTAATGAACACAGCCCTAAGCTACTCCACATAGAACAGACTACTTACGCACTGCAAACCGAGTTAGGACATCACACTTACTTCAGAGTCCAGAAGGATATTTTCTGGCTTCAAATCCCTGTGAAAAAAATACATCTCATGAACATTCATTATCCAAAGTCACTATTATTGGATAATAGAATTGTGCTTAATGGATTACAATGGCTATTATCTTACTACTTCTGGGAAAGTGGCCAATTGAAAAGCAACAGAGGGTATCAAAACAATCAAATAATGAAAAGAGGGGTTATTTAATCTTAGTGATTTGCATCCAGTTGATTACAATGTACATGATTAACAGAACCAGCATTACACTAAACTGAAACCACAGGCAGAGTGGATGGCTTGAGGTACTTGTTAAGGGAAAATTGCCCTCACATGTCAATTAATGTATGATTATACACGTGCAACCGTGACGTTTGACAATGAAAATTACTACAGTGGACGGCTTTAAATAGGAACACTTCCAAATGTTCAAAGTTCCAGGAATTTCCCATAAGATGCCATTAGAAGTGGGACTTTTCCCAATAATTGAAAAGGGTGTGTTGCATTCACTGCTCATTCAGGATAGTTAGTGGAAAACCGTGTTTTACAGCATAGGAAAATTCTCTACTACAGACCTCCAGCAGCCAGCTGGTGTACCAGAGCAATGACAACCAGGCAGCCTGTCTACATTGGTGACTCATTTATCCAATATAGCCTTTGCAACACAAACTGGATTTGAACCTGGGTCTGTTAGCCTGTTGAGTCAAAGCCCACACACATTGTTACATACGCACAAACAACCCACGTACCTGTAAACTATATTAAGAGAATGCAGATAGCCCAGTGCGCTTGCCATTTCTGCAATGTAGAACTTGGCTCTGGGTTCCGGAAAGGTCTGTTCTTTTTGAAGATGGAAGAAGAGCTGGAATCATAGAGGACAGTGAGACAGTTCCAAAGGACGTGGTGAACTAATAGGAGCATGACGTGACACAGTTCCCACCACTCATTTTGGCACCTTTAGTAAATATGAGCAAAACGGGCTGTGATTTTTTTTCTTCTTTGCTGTGGTTAGAGCGTTGGGCCAGTAACCGAAATGTTGCTGGATCGAATCTCCGAGCTGACAAGGTAAAAATCTGTCAATCTGCCCCTGAACAAGGCAGTTAACCCACTGTTCCCCGGTAGGCCGTCATTGTAAATAAGAATTTGTTCTTAACTGACTTGCCTAGTTAAATAAAGGTTAACAAAAAAAATAATTACAAATTCAATTATCCTCTTGGTCTTTCATTCAAAATATTCAAAAATCAAACCTTTAATTGAAGTAAAATTATTGAAAAAAATACATGTGAAATAAATATTTTTCTCCGAAACATGTGTGCCACAATTATTGGCACCCCTAGAAATTACCACCTACATAACCAAAAGTTGTTTGGGAGGGTTGCCATAAAAAAGCCTTTGCTGTCATCAAACAACAAACTCAAGCGCCTACAGTTTGCCAAACGTTACTGGAACTTTCAACGGGACCGGGTTCTATGGTCAGATGAGACCAAAATAGAGCTTTTTGGAAACAAACAAACATGGTGTAGACAGAAAGATAGCCATGCAGAAAAGCACCTCATCCTCACTGTGAAGTATGGTGGTGGATCTTTGATGTTGTGGGGCTGTTTTTCTTCCAAAGGTCCTGGACAACTTGTTAGGATACATGGTATCAGGGCCTCCCGGGTGGCGCAGTGGTCTAGCGCTAGCTGTGCCACCAGAGACTCTGGGTTCGCGCCCAGCGTCGTCAGGATTAGGGAGGGTTTGGCCGGTAGGGATATCCTTGTCTCATCGCGCAACGGCGACTCCAGTGGCGGGGCGGGCCGGGCGCAGTGCGCGCTAACCAAGGTAGCCAGGTGCACGGTGTTTCCTCCGACACATTGCGGCTGGCTTCCGGGTTGGAGGCGCGCTGTGTTAAGAAGCAGTGCGGCTTGGTTGGGTTGTGTTTCGGAGGACGCATGGCTTTTGACCTTCGTCTCTCCCGAGCCCGTACGGCAGTTGTAGCGATGAGACAAGATAGTAACTGCTAACAATTGGATACCACGAAATTGGGGAGAAAAGGGGTTTTAAAAAAAATAATAATAATAATTTAAAAAAAGATACATGGACTCCATCAAGTACCAGCAGATATTAAATCAAAACCTGACTGCCTCTGCTAGGAAAATTAAACTGGGCTGTGGTTGGCTCTTCCAGCAGGACAATGATCCAAAGCACACCTCAAAATCAATACAAAAACTGTTCTCAGACCACAGAATCAAGGTTTTACCATAGCCATCCCAGTCCCCTGACCTAAACCCCACAGAAAACGTGGACCTCGGAATCTGAAGAGATTCTGTATGGAGGAAAGATCCCTTGCATTGTGTTCTCCAACCTCATTACACATTATAGGAGAAGACTCAGAGCTGTTATCTTGGCAAAAGGAGGTTGCACAAAGTATTGAATGAACAGGTGCCAATAATTGTGGCACACATATTTGAGAAAAATATTTATGATAAGAATGTATTTTTTTCTTTTAATGAAAGTTTTTTTTTAATGAAAGACCAAGAGGATAAACAATAAATATATATTTTTAACAGTACACTTTGCTAATATTTACCAAGGGTGGCAATATTAGTGGAGGGCACTGTATTTCCACAATATTTAGCCCAGGTTGCTAACAATTGTAGCCGAGTCATGACACACGGCCGTGGGTCAAAGTTCCTGCCCTGTCTGCAAATTCCACATCACTATTACAATTGTCTCAAGCAGCACGTTGAGGGGATTAACTGAGTGCCTGAATACTAGCATCAACATGACATGAGCTACGAGATTAGCCTCAGCTCCCTGGAAAAACACCATGTGTAGCTTACCTGCACTGCCAGTTCTCAGATTCTGTGATTTAGGAGGAGATTTCTAGCATAGTCCCCCCAGCTAAAGCACATACTGATGACAACGATAATCAGAGACGTTAGCTAAGGCACATAGCCTTCAGATCTGGAATATCCATAGACCTCGGTAGCTTTTTGTAAAGATATCTGTAGTATTTCAATACAGTCAAAATATTTTTACAGGCTGGCCATTATACCAATGTTAGAGAAACATTACAAGCCTTCAGATCTGGAATATCCATAGACCTCGGTAGCTTTTTGTAAAGATATCTGTAGTATTTCAATACAGTCAAAATATTTTTACAGGCTGGCCATTATACCAATGTTAGAGAAACATTACAAACCTTCCATATTCTGAACCACTCTGGGGTTTGGCTCTTTTTGACAGTCCCAGAATGGTATGTATAAAAATGCAAATAAATATTTTTTTTATAAGAGTTACATTGGCCAACACTGCACTAGTGGTCAGGAGGCATTTATTCAAATGTGGAAATTCAGCTCTCACCAACTGCACAGTTCCTTTTATTGAAAAGGAGGCGTTGAGCTTCGAAATGTATGAGTTTAAATGTATAGCTTAAAACGAGTATAGCTTAAACCAGTGCTTCTCAAATGGTGGGTTGGGAGTGGATCGCAACAGATTCTGTTTGGATAGTGTATGAACTGTCTATAAACTTTCAATGTAAATTCTATTTAATCTGGGTCTGTGGGACCGGCCCCAACCTTTATAAAGGGTTTTTGCCCTCAGGTCAGGGCTCATATCCCAGGGCTTTTTAGCAGGTTTCCTGTGTTTTGACCTCAGTGACTCAACAGTGTGTGTCTATTATTCATAAGAGTGAAACTACTCACTTCTCCCCCGTTGACAAAATCCAAGACGAAGTACAACTTGTCAGTCGTCTGGAAGGAATAATGCAAGCCAACCAGGAAAGGGTGTTTCATGTTCTTCAGTAGCACATTGCGCTCCGCCATGATGTGTTTTTGCTGTTGGAAACAGGAAACATTTTATTATTGGGGTGAATGTACAAATAACGTACCCAACATCGAGAAACAGAATAAGAAACATTTCCAATTCAATAATACTCTGGAATAAATTACCTCTCTCCTGTTGAGGATTACACTTTTCTGCAGGACCTTGATTGCGTAATACTTTCCGTCCAGTTTCCGTTTAGCAAGGAGAACCTTCACGCGGGCGAGAAGAGACAGCATGGTGGACTCGCTGTTAAACCCCCCCAGTTACCACAGCAGGGACACTACGGTACCAACAACGAGGCAGCAAAAATACAGAACTGTGAGACTATCACTTCTCAAACAGAAAGTGTATCTAATAATAGACAAAGTAGTAAAACTTTTCGTTACCACACTGGAAAGACCAAACTAAATACCTGATTGTGTCAATATTCATTGTTTGGTTTGCTGTGATTTTCTCTTTTGAGTGACCTACTTCAAGCCCCAAGACCAGGGGTGTCAAACTCATTCCACGGAGGGCCTAGAGTCGGCAGGTTTTTGTTTTTTCCTTTCAATTAAGACCTAGAAAACCAGGTGAGGAGAGTTCTTTACTAATTAGTGACCTTAATTCATCAAACAAGTCCAAGGGAGGAGCGAAAACCCGCAGATACACGGCCCTCTGTGGGATGAGTTTGACAAGTGTGACCAAGACATTATAAGAGCTGTAATATTAGGGTTGCAAAACTTTCAATAAAATCCCTGGTTTTCCTGAAATCCTGTGTGGAGAATTCCGGAATCAGGAGGGAATAAGCAGGAATGCCAGAATCATCCAACCAGGATTTCTGGAAAACCAGGCTATTTATTTAAAGTTCCCGGAATTCTGCAACCCTGCGTAATGTACTGTATTGTACATAATCACATACCTTTCCAAAGCTCCCCTTTCCAATGACTTTGAGAAAGTCAAAGTCTGTGGGCTTTGCACTGAAATATGGAAAACAAAAAAGGTTGGCAAACAAAAGTATCTAGAAATATATTTTTAGAACAAATGAATGGCTATGACAAGGCCTGCAAAGGTTACTTGGAGGAAAAAGACATCCAGAAAGCACACACATTTTCACAGGTATAACAGAAATATCTGCAGGCCTCAATTTAATGTGAGACTATAACCTACTGTGGATTTCCAGACGGTCCCAGGTTAATATTTCTGGAGGTAGAGCCGTTCTGTAAACCAGAGATGGAACAGATTATCTGTTAAAAACACAGGTTTAACGCAGGTTAAAAAGTGAGGCCATAGGATCTAAAACTTTATTCTGCCAGAAGTCTCAAGGGGTTTGAACCACACACACT